>NW_026109047.1:0-113311 GCF_024516045.1 Bombus affinis
AATAGTATATATCGTTATACGTTATAACGTAACAATATATAACGTATACGTTTATATGGTAATACTATATAACGATATACGTTATTACGTAATAGTATATATCGTTATACGTTATATGGTAATGCCATATAACGATATACGTTATTACGTAATAGTATATGTCGTTATACGTTATTACGTAATAGTATGTAATGTTATACTTTATACGGTAATACTATATAACGTTATACGTTATAACGTATCGCTATATAACGTTATACGTTATAACGTGTCACTATATAACGTTATACGTTATATGGTAAGACTATATAACAATATACGTTATTTCGAAATCGTATATATCCTTTTACGTATATGGTAATGCTATATAACGATATACGTTATAACGTAACACTATATAACGTTATACGTTATATGGTAAAACTATATATCGTTATACGTTATAACGTAACAATATATAACGTTATACGTTATATGGTAATACTATATAACGATATACGTTATTACGTAATAGTATATATCGTTATACGTTATAACGTAACACTATATATCGCTATACGTTATAACGTAACACTACATAACGTTATACGTTATATGGTAATTCTATATAACGTTATACGTTATTACGTAATAGTAATATCGTTTTACCTTATATGGTAATGCTATATAACGTTATACGTTATAAACGTAACACTATACAACGTTATACATTATATGGTAATAGTATATATCGTTATTCGTTATAACGTAACAATATATAACGTTATACGTTATATGGTAATACTATATAACGATGTACGTTATTGCGTAATAGTATATATCGTTATACGTTATAACGTAACAATATATAAGTTACACGTTATATGGTAATAGTATATATCGTTATACGTTATAACGTAACAATATATAACGTTATACGTTATATGGTAATACTATATAACGATATACGTTATTACGTAATAGTATATATCGTTATACGTTATAACGTAACACTATATATCGTTTTACGATATATGGTAATGCTATATAACGTTATACGTTATACCGTAACAATATATAACGTTATACGTTATATGGTAATACTATATATCGTTATACGTTATAACGTAACAATATGTAACGCTATACGTTATATGGTAATACTATATAACGATATACGATATTACGTAATAGTATATGTCGTTATACGTTATTACGTAATAGTTATATAATGTTATACTTTATACGGTAATACTATATAACGTTATACGTTATAACGTATCGCTATATAACGTTATACGTTATAACGTGTCACTATATAACGTTATACGTTATATGGTAATACTAATATAACGATATACGTTATTACGTAATTAGTATATATCGTTATACGTTCTAACGTAACACTGTATAACGTTATACGTATATGGTAATACTATATATCGTTATACGTTATAACGTAACAATATATAACGTTATACGTTATATGGTAATGCTATATAACGTTATACGTTATAACGTAACACTATATAACGTTATACGTTACATGGTAATAGTATATATCGTTATACGTATATAACAAAACCATATATAACGTTATACGTTATATGGTAACAGTATTATCGTTATACGTTATAACGTAACAATATATAACGTTATACGTTATATGGTAATACTATATAACGATATACGTTATTACGTAATAGTATATATCGTTATACGTTATAACGTAAAACTATATATCGTTTTACGATATATGGTAAGACTATATAACGTTATACGTTATAACGTAACACTATATAACGTTATACGTTATATGGTAATACTATATATCGTTATACGTTATAACGTAACAATATATAACGTTATACGTTATATGGAAATGCTATATAACGATATACGTTATTACGTAATAGTATATATCGTTATACGTTATAACGTAACAATATATAACGTTACACGTTATATGGTAATAGTATATATCGTTATACGTTATAACGTAACAATATATAACGTTATACGTTATATGGTAATGCTATATTACGTTATACGTTATTACGTAATAGTATATATCGTTATACGTTATTACGTAATAGTATATATCGTTATACGTTACAAAGTAACAATAAATAACGTTATACGTTATATGGTAATGCTATATAACGATATACGTTATTACGTACCAATATATAACGTTATACGTTATATGGAAATACTATATAACGATATACGTTATTACGTAATAGTATATATCGTTATACGTTATAACGTAACACTATATAACGTTATACTTTATATGGTAATACTATGTAACGTTATACGTTATAACGTATCACTATATAACGTTATAAGTTATATGGTAATACCATATAACGATATACGTTATTACGTAATAGTATATATCGTTATACGTTATAACGTAACACTATATATCGTTTTACGATATATCTTAATGCTATATAACGTTATACGTTATACCGTAACAATATATAATGTTATACGTTTTATGGTAATAATTTATATCGTTATACGTTATAACGTAAACACTATATAACGTTATACGTTATATGGTAATACTATATAACGATATACGTTATTACGTAATAGTACATATCGTTACACGTTATAACGTAACACTATATATCGTTTTACGATATATGGTAATGCTATATAACGTTATACGTTATACCATAACAATATATAACGTTACACGTTATATGGTAATACTATATAACGATATACGTTATTACGTAATGGTATATATCGTTATACGTTATAACGTAACACTATATAACGTTATACGTTATTACGTAATAGTATATATCGTTTTACGTTATATGGTAATGCTATATAACGTTATACGTTATAACGTAACACTATATAACGTTATTCGTTATAACGTAAAACTATATAACGTTATACGTTATATGGGTAATAGTATATATCGTTATACGTTATAACGTAACAATATATAACGTTATACGTTATATGGTAATAGTATATATCGTTATACGTTATAACGTAAAAATATATAACGTTATACGTTATATGGTAATACTATATAACGATATACGTTATTACGTAATAGTATATATCGTTACACGTTATAACGTAACACTATACATCGTTTTACGATATATGGTAATGCTATATAACGTTATACGTTATACCGTAACAATATATAACGTTATACGTTATATGGTAATACTATATATCGTTATACGTTATAACGTAACAATATATAACGCTGTAAGTTATATGGTAATACTATATAACGATATACGTTATTACGTAATAGTATATATCGTTATACGTTATAACGTAACACTATATATCGTTTTACGATATATGGTAATGCTATATAACGTTATACGTTATACCGTAACAATATATAACGTTATACGTTATATGGTAATACTATATATCGTTATACGTTACAACGTAACAATATGTAACGCTACACGTTATATGGTAATACTATATAACGATATACGATATTACGTAATAGTATATAACGTTATACGTTATTACGTAATAGTATATAATGTTATACTTTATATGGTAATACTAGATAACGTTATACGTTATAACGTATCACTATATAACGTTTATACGCTATAACGTATCACTATATAACGTTATACGTTATATGGTAATACTATATAACGATATACGTTATTACGTAATAGTATATATCGTTATACGTTATAACGTAACACTATATAACGTTATACGTTATATGGTAATACTATATATCGTTATACGTTTATAACGTAACAATATATAACGTTATACGTTATATGGAAATGCTATATAACGATATACGTTATTACGTAATAGTATATATCGTTATACGTTATATGGTAATGCCATATAACGATATACGTTATTACGTAATAGTATATGTCGTTATACGTTATTACGTAATAGTATGTAATGTTATACTTTATACGGTAATACTATATAACGTTATACGTTATAACGTATCGCTATATAACGTTATACGTTATAACGTGTCACTATATAACGTTATACGTTATATGGTAAGACTATATAACAATATACGTTATTTCGAAATCGTATATATCCTTTTACGTTATATGGTAATGCTATATAACGATATACGTTATAACGTAACACTATATAACGTTATACGTTATATGGTAAAACTATATATCGTTATACGTTATAACGTAACAATATATAACGTTATACGTTATATGGTAATACTATATAACGATATACGTTATTACGTAATAGTATATATCGTTATACGTTATAACGTAACACTATATATCGCTATACGTTATAACGTAACACTACATAACGTTATACGTTATATGGTAATTCTATATAACGTTATACGTTATTACGTAATAGTATATATCGTTTTACCTTATATGGTAATGCTATATAACGTTATACGTTATAACGTAACACTATACAACGTTATACATTATATGGTAATAGTATATATCGTTATTCGTTATAACGTAACAATATATAACGTTATACGTTATATGGTAATACTATATAACGATGTACGTTATTGCGTAATAGTATATATCGTTATACGTTATAACGTAACAATATATAAAGTTACACGTTATATGGTAATAGTATATATCGTTATACGTTATAACGTAACAATATATAACGTTATACGTTATATGGTAATACTATATAACGATATACGTTATTACGTAATAGTATATATCGTTATACGTTATAACGTAACACTATATATCGTTTTACGATATATGGTAATGCTATATAACGTTATACGTTATACCGTAACAATATATAACGTTATACGTTATATGGTAATACTATATATCGTTATACGTTATAACGTAACAATATGTAACGCTATACGTTATATGGTAATACTATATAACGATATACGATATTACGTAATAGTATATGTCGTTATACGTTATTACGTAATAGTATATAATGTTATACTTTATACGGTAATACTATATAACGTTATACGTTATAACGTATCGCTATATAACGTTATACGTTATAACGTGTCACTATATAACGTTATACGTTATATGGGTAATACTATATAACGATATACGTTATTACGTAATAGTATATATCGTTATACGTTCTAACGTAACACTGTATAACGTTATACGTTATATGGTAATACTATATATCGTTATACGTTATAACGTAACAATATATAACGTTATACGTTATATGGTAATGCTATATAACGTTATACGTTATAACGTAACACTATATAACGTTATACGTTACATGGTAATAGTATATATCGTTATACGTTATAACAAAACCATATATAACGTTATACGTTATATGGTAACAGTATATATCGTTATACGTTATAACGTAACAATATATAACGTTATACGTATATGGTAATACTATATAACGATATACGTTATTACGTAATAGTATATATCGTTATACGTTATAACGTAAAACTATATATCGTTTTACGATATATGGTAAGACTATTATAACGTTATACGTTATAACGTAACACTATATAACGTTATACGTTATATGGTAATACTATATATCGTTATACGTTATAACGTAACAATATATAACGTTATACGTTATATGGAAATGCTATATAACGATATACGTTATTACGTAATAGTATATATCGTTATACGTTATAACGTAACAATATATAACGTTACACGTTATATGGTAATAGTATATATCGTTATACGTTATAACGTAACAATATATAACGTTATACGTTATATGGTAATGCTATATTACGTTATACGTTATTACGTAATAGTATATATCGTTATACGTTATTACGTAATAGTATATATCGTTTATACGTTACAAAGTAACAATAAATAACGTTATACGTTATATGGTAATGCTATATAACGATATACGTTATTACGTACCAATATATAACGTTATACGTTATATGGAAATACTATATAACGATATACGTTATTACGTAATAGTATATATCGTTATACGTTATAACGTAACACTATATAACGTTTATACTTTATATGGTAATACTATGTAACGTTATACGTTATAACGTATCACTATATAACGTTATAAGTTATATGGTAATACCATATAACGATATACGTTATTACGTAATAGTATATATCGTTATACGTTATAACGTAACACTATATATCGTTTTACGATATATCTTAATGCTATATAACGTTATACGTTATACCGTAACAATATATAATGTTATACGTTTTATGGTAATAATTTATATCGTTATACGTTATAACGTAACACTATATAACGTTATACGTTATATGGTAATACTATATAACGATATACGTTATTACGTAATAGTACATATCGTTACACGTTATAACGTAACACATATATCGTTTTACGATATATGGTAATGCTATATAACGTTATACGTTATACCATAACAATATATAACGTTACACGTTATATGGTAATACTATATAACGATATACGTTATTACGTAATGGTATATATCGTTATACGTTATAACGTAACACTATATAACGTTATACGTTATTACGTAATAGTATATATCGTTTTACGTTATATGGTAATGCTATATAACGTTATACGTTATAACGTAACACTATATAACGTTATTCGTTATAACGTAAAACTATATAACGTTATACGTTATATGGTAATAGTATATATCGTTATACGTTATAACGTAACAATATATAACGTTATACGTTATATTGGTAATAGTATATATCGTTATACGTTATAACGTAAAAATATATAACGTTATACGTTATATGGTAATACTATATAACGATATACGTTATTACGTAATAGTATATATCGTTACACGTTATAACGTAACACTATACATCGTTTTACGATATATGGTAATGCTATATAACGTTATACGTTATACCGTAACAATATATAACGTTATACGTTATATGGTAATACTATATATCGTTATACGTTATAACGTAACAATATATAACGCTGTAAGTTATATGGTAATACTATATAACGATATACGTTATTACGTAATAGTATATATCGTTATACGTTATAACGTAACACTATATATCGTTTTACGATATATGGTAATGCTATATAACGTTATACGTTATACCGTAACAATATATAACGTTATACGTTATATGGTAATACTATATATCGTTATACGTTACAACGTAACAATATGTAACGCTACACGTTATATGGTATACTATATAACGATATACGATATTACGTAATAGTATATAACGTTATACGTTATTACGTAATAGTATATAATGTTATACTTTATATGGTAATACTATATAACGTTATACGTTATAACGTATCACTATATAACGTTATACGCTATAACGTATCACTATATAACGTTATACGTTATATGGTAATACTATATAACGATATACGTTATTACGTAATAGTATATATCGTTATACGTTATAACGTAACACTATATAACGTTATACGTTATATGGTAATACTATATATCGTTATACGTTATAACGTAACAATATATAACGTTATACGTTATATGGAAATGCTATATAACGATATACGTTATTACGTAATAGTATATATCGTTATACGTTATTACGTAATAGTATATATCGTTATACGTTACAACGTAACAATAAATAACGTTATACGTTATATGGTAATGCTATATAACGATAACGTTATTACGTAATAGTATATATCGTTATACGTTATAACGTAACACTATATATCGTTTTACGATATATGGTAATGCTACATAACGTTATACGTTACAACGTAACACTATATAACGTTATACATTATATGGGTAATTCTATATAACGTTATACGTTATTACGTAATAGTATATATCGTTTTACGTTATATGGTAATGCTATATAACGTTATACGTAATATGGTAATAGTATATATCGTTATACGTTATAACGTAACAATATATAACGTTATACGTTATATGGTAATGCTATATAACGTTATACGTTATAACGTAACAATATATAACGTTATACGTTATATGGTAATTCTATATAACGTTATACGTTATTACGTAATAGTATATAACGTTTTACGTTATATGGTAATACTATATAACGATATACGTTATTACGTAATAGTATATATCGTTATACGTTATAACGCAACACTATATAACGTTATACGTTATATGGTAATACTATATATCGTTATGCGTTATAACGTAACAATATATAACGTTATACGTTATATGGTAATGCCATATAACGATATACGTTATTACGTAATAGTATATATCGTTATACGTTATAACGTAACACTATATAACGTTATACGTTATATGGTAATTCTATATAACGTTATACGTTATTACGTAATAGTATATATCGGTTTACCTTATATGGTAATGCTATATAACGTTATACGTTATGACGTAACACTATATAACGTTATACGTTATATGGTAATGCTATATAACGTTATACGTTATAACGTAAGACTATATAACGTTATACGTTACATGGTAATAGTATATATCGTCATACGTTATAACGAAACCATATATAACGTTATACGTTATATGGTAATAGTATATATCGTTATACGTTATAACGTAACAATATATAACGTTATACGTTATATGGTAATACTATATAACGATATACGTTATTACGTAATAGTATATATCGTTATACGTTATAACGTAACACTTTATATCGTTTTACGATATATGGTAATGCTATATAACGTTATACGTTAGAACGTAACATTATATAAGGTTATACGTTATATGGTAATACTATATATCGTTATACGTTATAACGTAACAATATATAACGTCATACTTTATATGGTAATGCTATATAACGATATACGTTATTACGTAATAGTATATATCGTTATACGTTATTACGTAATAGTATATAATGTTATACTTTATATGGTAATACTATATAACGTTATACGTTATAACGTATCACTATATAACGTCATACGTTATAACGTATCACTATATAACGTTATACGTTGTATGGTAATACTATATAACGATATGCGTTATTACGTAATAGTATATATCGTTATACGTTATAACGTAACACTATATAACGTTGTACGTTATATGGTAATAGTATATATCGTTATACGTTATAACGTAACAATATATAACGTTATACGTTATATGGTAATGCTATAGAACGTTATACGTTATAACGCAACACTATATAACGTTATACGATACATGGTAATAGTATATATCGTTATACGTTATAACGAAACCATATATATAACGTTATACGTTATATGGTAACAGTATATATCGTTATACGTTATAACGTAACAATATATAACGTTATACGTTATATGGTAATACTATATAACGATATACGTTATTACGTAATAGTATATATCGTTATACGTTATTACGTAATAGTATATATCGTTATACGTTACAACGTAACAATAAATAACGTTACACGTTATATGGTAATGCTATATAACGATATACGTTATTACGTAATAGTATATATCGTTATACGTTATAACGTAACACTATATATCGTTTTACGATATATGGTAATGCTACATAACGTTATACGTTATAACGTAACACTATATAACGTTATACGTTATATGGTAATTCTATATAACGTTATACGTTATTACGTAATAGTATATATCGTTTTACGTTATATGGTAATGCTATATAACGTTATACGTTATAACGTAACACTATATAACGTTATACCTTATAACGTGACACTATATAACGTTATACGTTATATGGTAATAGTATATATCGTTATACGTTATAACGTAACAATATATAACGTTATACGATATATGGTAATAGTATATATCGTTAACGTTATAACGTAACAATATATAACGTTATACGTTATATGGTAATGCCATATAACGATATACGTTATTACGTAATAGTATATGTCGTTATACGTTATTACGTAATAGTATATAATGTTATACTTTATACGGTAATACTATATAACGTTATACGTGATAACGTATCGCTATATAACGTTATACGTTATAACGTGTCACTATATAACGTTATACGTTATATGGTAAGACTATATAACAATATACGTTATTACGAAATAGTATATATCCTTTTACGTTATATGGTAATGCTATATAACGATATACGTTATAACGTAACACTATATAACGTTATACGTTATATGGTAAAACTATATATCGTTATACGTTATAACGTAACAATATATAACGTTATACGTTATATGGTAATACTATATAACGATATACGTTACTACGTAATAGTATATATCGTTATACGTTATAACGTAACACTATATATCGCTATACGTTATAACGTAACACTACATAACGTTATACGTTATATGGTAATTCTATATAACGTTATACGTTATTACGTAATAGTATATATCGTTTTACCTTATATGGTAATGCTATATAACGTTATACGTTATAACGTAACACTATACAACGTTATACATTATATGGTAATAGTATATATCGTTATTCGTTATAACGTAACAATATATAACGTTATACGTTATATGGTAATACTATATAACGATGTACGTTATTGCGTAATAGTATATATCGTTATACGTTATAACGTAACAATATATAAAGTTACACGTTATATGGTAATAGTATATATCGTTATACGTTATAACGTAACAATATATAACGTTATACGTTATATGGTAATACTATATAACGATATACGTTATTACGTAATAGTATATATCGTTATACGTTATATGGTAATGCCATATAACGATATACGTTATTACGTAATAGTATATGTCGTTATACGTTATTACGTAATAGTATGTAATGTTATACTTTATACGGTAATACTATATAACGTTATACGTTATAACGTATCGCTATATAACGTTATACGTTATAACGTGTCACTATATAACGTTATACGTTATATGGTAAGACTATATAACAATATACGTTATTTCGAAATCGTATATATCCTTTTACGTTATATGGTAATGCTATATAACGATATACGTTATAACGTAACACTATATAACGTTATACGTTATATGGTAAAACTATATATCGTTATACGTTATAACGTAACAATATATAACGTTATACGTTATATGGTAATACTATATAACGATATACGTTATTACGTAATAGTATATATCGTTATACGTTATAACGTAACACTATATATCGCTATACGTTATAACGTAACACTACATAACGTTATACGTTATATGGTAATTCTATATAACGTTATACGTTATTACGTAATAGTATATATCGTTTTTCCTTATATGGTAATGCTATATAACGTTATACGTTATAACGTAACACTATACAACGTTATACATTATATGGTAATAGTATATATCGTTATTCGTTATAACGTAACAATATATAACGTTATACGTTATATGGTAATACTATATAACGATGTACGTTATTGCGTAATAGTATATATCGTTATACGTTATAACGTAACAATATATAAAGTTACACGTTATATGGTAATAGTATATATCGTTATACGTTATAACGTAACAATATATAACGTTATACGTTATATGGTAATACTATATAACGATATACGTTATTACGTAATAGTATATATCGTTATACGTTATAACGTAACACTATATATCGTTTTACGATATATGGTAATGCTATATAACGTTATACGTTATACCGTAACAATATATAACGTTATACGTTATATGGTAATACTATATATCGTTATACGTTATAACGTAACAATATGTAACGCTATACGTTATATGGTAATACTATATAACGATATACGATATTACGTAATAGTATATGTCGTTATACGTTATTACGTAATAGTATATAATGTTATACTTTATACGGTAATACTATATAACGTTATACGTTATAACGTATCGCTATATAACGTTATACGTTATAACGTGTCACTATATAACGTTATACGTTATATGGTAATACTATATAACGGTATACGTTATTACGTAATAGTATATATCGTTATACGTTCTAACGTAACACTGTATAACGTTATACGTTATATGGTAATACTATATATCGTTATACGTTATAACGTAACAATATATAACGTTATACGTTATATGGTACTGCTATATAACGTTATACGTTATAACGTAACACTATATAACGTTATACGTTACATGGTAATAGTATATATCGTTATACGTTATAACAAAACCATATATAACGTTATACGTTATATGGTAACAGTATATATCGTTATACGTTATAACGTAACAATATATAACGTTATACGTTATATGGTAATACTATATAACGATATACGTTATTACGTAATAGTATATATCGTTATACGTTATAACGTAAAACTATATATCGTTTTACGATATATGGTAAGACTATATAACGTTATACGTTATAACGTAACACTATATAACGTTATACGTTATATGGTAATACTATATATCGTTATACGTTATAACGTAACAATATATAACGTTATACGTTATATGGAAATGCTATATAACGATATACGTTATTACGTAATAGTATATATCGTTATACGTTATAACGTAACAATATATAACGTTACACGTTATATGGTAATAGTATATATCGTTATACGTAATAACGTAACAATATATAACGTTATACGTTATATGGTAATGCTATATTACGTTATACGTTATTACGTAATAGTATATATCGTTATACGTTATTACGTAATAGTATATATCGTTATACGTTACAACGTAACAATAAATAACGTTATACGTTATATGGTAATACTATATAACGATATACGTTATTACGTACCAATATATAACGTTATACGTTATATGGAAATACTATATAACGATATACGTTATTACGTAATAGTATATATCGTTATACGTTATAACGTAACACTATATAACGTTATACTTTATATGGTAATACTATGTAACGTTATACGTTATAACGTATCACTATATAACGTTATAAGTTATATGGTAATACCATATAACGATATACGTTATTACGTAATAGTATATATCGTTATACGTTATAACGTAACACTATATATCGTTTTACGATATATCTTAATGCTATATAACGTTATACGTTATACCGTAACAATATATAATGTTATACGTTTTATGGTAATAATTTATATCGTTATACGTTATAACGTAACACTATATAACGTTATACGTTATATGGTAATACTATATAACGATATACGTTATTACGTAATAGTACATATCGTTACACGTTATAACGTAACACTATATATCGTTTTACGATATATGGTAATGCTATATAACGTTATACGTTATACCATAACAATATATAACGTTACACGTTATATGGTAATACTATATAACGATATACGTTATTACGTAATGGTATATATCGTTATACGTTATAACGTAACACTATATAACGTTATACGTTATTACGTAATAGTATATATCGTTTTACGTTATATGGTAATGCTATATAACGTTATACGTTATAACGTAACACTATATAACGTTATTCGTTATAACGTAAAACTATATAACGTTATACGTTATATGGTAATAGTATATATCGTTATACGTTATAACGTAACAATATATAACGTTATACGTTATATGGTAATAGTATATATCGTTATACGTTATAACGTAAAAATATATAACGTTATACGTTATATGGTAATACTATATAACGATATACGTTATTACGTAATAGTATATATCGTTACACGTTATAACGTAACACTATACATCGTTTTACGATATATGGTAATGCTATATAACGTTATACGTTATACCGTAACAATATATAACGTTATACGTTATATGGTAATACTATATATCGTTATACGTTATAACGTAACAATATATAACGCTGTAAGTTATATGGTAATACTATATAACGATATACGTTATTACGTAATAGTATATATCGTTATACGTTATAACGTAACACTATATATCGTTTTACGATATATGGTAATGCTATATAACGTTATACGTTATACCGTAACAATATATAACGTTATACGTTATATGGTAATACTATATATCGTTATACGTTACAACGTAACAATATGTAACGCTACACGTTATATGGTAATACTATATAACGATATACGATATTACGTAATAGTATATAACGTTATACGTTATTACGTAATAGTATATAATGTTATACTTTATATGGTAATACTATATAACGTTATACGTTATAACGTATCACTATATAACGTTATACGCTATAACGTATCACTATATAACGTTATACGTTATATGGTAATACTATATAACGATATACGTTATTACGTAATAGTATATATCGTTATACGTTATAACGTAACACTATATAACGTTATACGTTATATGGTAATACTATATATCGTTATACGTTATAACGTAACAATATATAACGCTATAGGTTATATGGTAATGCCATATAACGATATACGTTATTACGTAATAGTATATATCGTTATACGTTATTACGTAATAGTATATAATGTTATACTTTATATGGTAATACTATATAACGTTATACGTTATAACGTATCACTATATAACGTTATACGTTATATGGTATGACTATATAACAATATACGTTATTACGTAATAGTATATATCCTTTTACGTTATATGGTAATGCTATATAACAATATACGTTATAACGTAACACTATATAACGTTATACGTTATATGGTAATACTATATATCGTTATACGTTATAACGTAACAATATATAACGTTATACGTTATATGGTAACACTATATAACGTTATACGTTATATGGCAATACTATATATCGTTATACGTTATAACGTAACACTATATAACGTTATACGTTATATGGTAATTCTATATAACGTTATACGTTATTACGTAATAGTATATACCGTTTTACCTTATATGGTAATGCTATATAACGTTATACGTTATAACGTAACAATATATAACGTTATACGTTATATGGTAACAGTATATATCGTTATACGTTATAACGTAAAAATATATAACGTTATACGTTATATGGTAATACTATATAACGATATACGTTATTACGTAATAGTATATATCGTTATACGTTATAACGTAAAACTATATATCGTTTTACGATATATGTTTATACTATATAACGTAATACGTTATAACGTAACACTATATAACGTTATACGTTATATGGTAATACTATATATCGTTATACGTTATAACGTAACAATATATAACGTTACACGTTATATGGAGATGCTATATAACGATATACGTTATTACGTAATAGTATATATCGTTATACGTTATTACGTAATAGTATATATCGTTATACGTTATTACGTAATAGTATATATCGTTATACGTTACAACGTAACAATAAATAACGTTATACGTTATATGGTAATGCTATATGACGATATACGTTATTACGTAATAGTATATATCGTTATACGTTATAACGTAACACTATATATCGTTTTACGATATATGGTAATGCTACATAACGTTATACGTTATAACGTAACACTATATAACGTTATACGTTATATGGTAATTCTATATAACGTTATACGCTATTACGTAATAGTATATATCGTTTTACCCTATATGGTAATGCTATATAACGTTATACGTTATAACGTAACACTATATAACGTTATACATTATATGGTAATAGTATATATCGTTATTCGTTATAACGTAACAATATATAACGTTATACGTTATATGGTAATACTATATAACGATGTACGTTATTGCGTAATAGTATATATCGTTATACGTTATCACGTAACAATATATAACGTTACACGTTATATGGTAATAGTATATATCGTTATACGTTATAACGTAACAATATATAACGTTATACGTTATATGGTAATACTATATAACGATATACGTTATTACGTAATAGTATATATCGTTATACGTTATAACGTAACACTATATAACGTTATACGTTATATGGTAATACTATATATCGTTATACGTTATAACGTAACAATATGTAACGCTATACGTTATATGGTAATACTATATAACGATATACGATATTACGTAATAGTATATAATGTTATACTTTATATGGTAATACTATAGAACGTTATACGTTATAACGTATCACTATATAACGTTATACGTTATATGGTAATGCTATATATCGTTATACGTTATAACGTAACAATATATAACGTTATACGTTATATGGTAATGCTATATAACGATATACGTTATTACGTAATAGTATATATCGTTATACGTTATTACGTAATAGTATATAACGTTATACGTTACAACGTAACAATATATAACGTTATACGTTATATGGTAATACTATATAACGAAATACGTTATTACGTAATAGTATATATCGTTATACGTTATAACGTAACAATATATAACGTTATACGTTATATGGTAATACTATATAACGATATACGTTATTACGTAATAGTATATATCGTTTTACGTTATATGGTAATGCTATATAACGTTATACGTTATAACGTAACACTATATAACGTTATACGTTATAACGTGACAGTATATAACGTTATACGTTATATGGTAATAGTATATATCGTTATACGTTATAACCTAACAATATATAACGTTATACGTTATATGGTAATAGTATATATCGTTATACGTTATAACGTAACAATATATAACGTTATACGTTATATGGTAATGCTATATAACGTTATACGTTATTACGTAATAATATATATCGTTTTACGTTATAACGTAACACTATATATCGTTTTACGATATATGGTAATGCTACATAACGTTATACGTTATAACGTAACACTATATAACGTTATACGTTATTACGTAATAGTATATATCGTTTTACGTTATATGGTAATGCTATATAACGTTATACGTTATATGGTAATAGTATATATCGTTATACGTTATAACGTAACAGTATATAACGTTATACGGTATATGGTAATGCTATATAACGTTATACGTTATAACGTAACAATATATAACGTTATACTTTATAACGTAACACTAAAGATCGTTTTACGATATATGGTAATGCTACATAACGTTATACGTTATAACGTAACACTATATAACGTTATACGTTATATGGTAATAGTATATATCGTTATACGTTATAACGTAACAATAAATAACGTTATAAGTAATATGGTAATAGTATATATCGTTATACGTTATAACGTAACAATATATAACGTTATACGTTATATGGTAATGCTATATAACGATATACGTTATTACGTAATAGTATATATCGTTATACGTTATAACGTAACACTATATATCGTTTTACGATATATGGTAATGCTACATAACGTTATACGTTATAACGTAACACTATATAACGTTATACGTTATATGGTAATTCTATATAACGTTATACGTTATTACGTAATAGTATATATCGTTTTACGTTATATGGTAATGCTATATAACGTTATACGTTATAGCGTAACACTATATAACGTTATACGTTATATGGTAATAGTATATATCGTTATACGTTATAACGTAACAATATATAACGTTATACGTTATATGGTAATGCTATATAACGATATACGTTATTACGTAATAGTATATATCGTTATACGTTATTACGTAATAGTATATATCGTTATACGTTACAACGTAACAATAAATAACGTTATACGTTATATGGTAATGCTATATAACGATATACGTTATTACGTAATAGTATATATCGTTATACGTTATAACGTAACACTATATATCGTTTTACGATATATGGTAATGCTACATAACGTTATACGTTATAACGTAACACTATATAACGTTATACGTTATAACGTAACACTATATAACGTTATACGTTATATGATAATTCTATAAAACGTTATACGTTATTACGTAATAGTATATATCGTTTTACGTTATATGGTAATGCTATATAACGTTATACGTTATATGGTAATAGTATATAACGTTATACGTTATAACGTAACAGTATATAACGTTATACGTTATATGGTAATGCTATATAACGTTATACGTTATAGCGTAACAATATATAACGTTATACGTTATATGGTAATAGTATATATCGTTATACGTTATAACGTAACAAAATATAACGTTATAAGTTATATGGTAATAGTATATATCGTTATACGTTATAACGTAACAATATATAACGTTATACGTTATATGGTAATGCCATATAACGATATACGTTATTACGTAATAGTATATAACGATATACGATATTACGTAATAGTATATAATGTTATACTTTATATGGTAATACTATATAACGTTATACGTTATAACGTATCACTATATAACATTATACGTTATAACGTATCACTATATAACGTTATTTGTTATATGCTAATACTATATAACGATACACGTTATTACGTAATAGTATATATCGTTATACGTTATTACGTAATAGTATATATCGTTATACGTTATACCGTAACACTATATAACGTTATACGTTACATGGTAATAGTATATATCGTCATACGTTATAACGAAACAATATATAACGTTATACGTTATATGGTAATAGTATATATCGTCATACGTTATAACGTAACACTATATAACGTTATACGTTATATGGTAATACTATATATCGTTATACGTTATAACGTAACAATATATAACGTTATACGTTATATGGTAATGCTATATAACGATATACGTTATTACGTAATAGTATATATCGTTATACGTTATTACGTAATAGTATATATCGTTATACGTTACAACGTAACAATATATAACATTATACGTTATATGGTAATACTATATAACGATATACGTTCTTACGTAATAGTATATATCGTTATGCGTTATAACGTAACACTATATATCGTTTTACGATATATGGTAATGCTACATAACGTTATACGTTATATGGTAATACTATATATCGTTATACGTTATAACGTAACAATATATAACGCTATACGTTATATGGATATGCTATATAACGATATACGTTATTACGTAATAGTATATATCGTTATACGTTATTACGTAATAGTATATATCGTTATACGTTACAACGTAACAATAAATAACGTTATACTTTATATGGTAATGCTATATAACGATATACGTTATTACGTAATAGTATATATCGTTATACGTTATAACGTAACACTGTATAACGTTATACGTTATATGGTAATACTATATATCGTTATACGTTATAACGTAACAATATATAACGCTATACGTTATATGGTAATACTATATAACGATATTCGTTATTACGTAATAGTATATATCGTTATACGTTATAACGTAACACTATATATCGTTTTACGATATATGGTAATGCTATATAACGTTATACGTTATACCGTAACAATATATAACGTTATACGTTATATGGTAATACTATATATCGTTATACGTTATAACGTAACAATATGTAACGCTATACGTTATATGGTAATACTATATAACGATATACGATATTACGTAATAGTATATATCGTTATACGTTATAACGTAACACTGTATAACGTTATACGTTATATGGTAATACTATATATCGTTATACGTTATAACGTAACAATATATAACGCTATACGTTATATGGTAATACTATATAACGATATATGTTATTACGTAATAGTATATATCGTTATACGTTATAACGTAACAATATATAACGTTATACGTTATATGGTAATGCTATATAACGTTATACGTTATAACGTAACACTATATAACGTTATACGTTACATGGTAATAGTATATATCGTTATACGTTATAACGTAACAATATATAACGTTATACGTTATATGGTAACAGTATATATCGTTATACGTTATAACGTAACAATATATAACGTTATACGTTATATGGTAATAGTATATATCGTTATACGTTATAACGTAACAATATATAACGTTATACGTTATATGGTAATGCTATATAACGTTATACGTTATAACGTAACAATATATAACGTTATACGTTATATGGTAATGCTATATAACGTTATACGTTATAACGTAACAATATATAACGTTATACGTTATATGGTAATAGTATATATCGTTATACGTTATAACGTAACAATATATAACGTTATACGTTATATGGTAATACTATATATCGTTATACGTTATAACGTAACAATATATAACGTTATACGTTATATGGGAATGCTATATAACGTTATACGTTATAACGTAACAATATATAACGCTATACGTTATATGGTAATAGTATATATCGTTATACGTTATAACGTAACAATATATAACGTTATACGTTATATGGTAATACTATATAACGATATACGTTCTTACGTAATAGTATATATCGTTTTACGTTATATGGTAATGCTATATAACGTTATACGTTATAACGTAACACTATATAACGTTATACGTTATATGGTAATACTATATATCGTTATACGTTATAACGTAACACTATATAACGTTATACATTATATGGTAATAGTATATATCGTTATTCGTTATAACGTAACAATATATAACGTTATACGTTGTATGGTAATACTATATAACGATGTACGTTATTGCGTAGTAGTATATATCGTTTTACGTTATCACGTAACAATATATAACGTTACACGTTATATGGTAATAGTATATATCGTTATACGTTATAACGTAACAATATATAACGTTATACGTTATATGGTAATACTATATAACGATATACGTTATTACGTAATAGTATATATCGTTATACGTTATAACGTAACACTATATAACGTTATACGTTATATGGTAATACTATATATCGTTATACGTTATAACGTAACAATATGTAACGCTATACGTTATATGGTAATACTATATAACGATATACGATATTACGTAATAGTATATAATGTTATACTTTATATGGTAATACTATAGAACGTTATACGTTATAACGTATCACTATATAACGTTATACGTTATATGGTAATGCTATATATCGTTATACGTTATAACGTAACAATATATAACGTTATACGTTATATGGTAATGCTATATAACGATATACGTTATTACGTAATAGTATATATCGTTATACGTTATTACGTAATAGTATATAACGTTATACGTTACAACGTAACAATATATAACGTTATACGTTATATGGTAATACTATATAACGAAATACGTTATTACGTAATAGTATATATCGTTATACGTTATAACGTAACAATATATAACGTTATACGTTATATGGTAATACTATATAACGATATACGTTATTACGTAATAGTATATATCGTTTTACGTTATATGGTAATGCTATATAACGTTATACGTTATAACGTAACACTATATAACGTTATACGTTATAACGTGACAGTATATAACGTTATACGTTATATGGTAATAGTATATATCGTTATACGTTATAACCTAACAATATATAACGTTATACGTTATATGGTAATAGTATATATCGTTATACGTTATAACGTAACAATATATAACGTTATACGTTATATGGTAATGCTATATAACGTTATACGTTATTACGTAATAATATATATCGTTTTACGTTATAACGTAACACTATATATCGTTTTACGATATATGGTAATGCTACATAACGTTATACGTTATAACGTAACACTATATAACGTTATACGTTATTACGTAATAGTATATATCATTTTACGTTATATGGTAATGCTATATAACGTTATACGTTATATGGTAATAGTATATATCGTTATACGTTATAACGTAACAATATATAACGTTATACGTTATATGGTAATGCTATATAACGATATACGTTATTACGTAATAGTATATATCGTTATACGTTATAACGTAACACTATATATCGTTTTACGATATATGGTAATGCTACATAACGTTATACGTTATAACGTAACACTATATAACGTTATACGTTATATGGTAATTCTATATAACGTTATACGTTATTACGTAATAGTATATATCGTTTTACGTTATATGGTAATGCTATATAACGTTATACGTTATAGCGTAACACTATATAACGTTATACGTTATATGGTAATAGTATATATCGTTATACGTTATAACGTAACAATATATAACGTTATACGTTATATGGTAATGCTATATAACGATATACGTTATTACGTAATAGTATATATCGTTATACGTTATTACGTAATAGTATATATCGTTATACGTTACAACGTAACAATAAATAACGTTATACGTTATATGGTAATGCTATATAACGATATACGTTATTACGTAATAGTATATATCGTTATACGTTATAACGTAACACTATATATCGTTTTACGATATATGGTAATGCTACATAACGTTATACGTTATAACGTAACACTATATAACGTTATACGTTATAACGTAACACTATATAACGTTATACGTTATATGATAATTCTATAAAACGTTATACGTTATTACGTAATAGTATATATCGTTTTACGTTATATGGTAATGCTATATAACGTTATACGTTATATGGTAATAGTATATATCGTTATACGTTATAACGTAACAATATATAACGTTATACGTTATATGGTAATACTATATATCGTTATACGTTATAACGTAACAATATATAACGTTATACGTTATATGGTAATGCCATATAACGATATACGTTATTACGTAATAGTATATAACGATATACGATATTACGTAATAGTATATAATGTTATACTTCATATGGTAATACTATATAACGTTATACGTTATAACGTATCACTATATAACATTATACGTTATAACGTATCACTATATAACGTTATTTGTTATATGCTAATACTATATAACGATACACGTTATTACGTAATAGTATATATCGTTATACGTTATTACGTAATAGTATATATCGTTATACGTTATACCGTAACACTATATAACGTTATACGTTACATGGTAATAGTATATATCGTCATACGTTATAACGAAACAATATATAACGTTATACGTTATATGGTAATAGTATATATCGTCATACGTTATAACGTAACACTATATAACGTTATACGTTATATGGTAATACTATATATCGTTATACGTTATAACGTAACAATATATAACGCTATACGTTATATGGATATGCTATATAACGATATACGTTATTACGTAATAGTATATATCGTTATACGTTATTACGTAATAGTATATATCGTTATACGTTACAACGTAACAATAAATAACGTTATACTTTATATGGTAATGCTATATAACGATATACGTTATTACGTAATAGTATATATCGTTATACGTTATAACGTAACACTGTATAACGTTATACGTTATATGGTAATACTATATATCGTTATACGTTATAACGTAACAATATATAACGCTATACGTTATATGGTAATACTATATAACGATATTCGTTATTACGTAATAGTATATATCGTTATACGTTATAACGTAACACTATATATCGTTTTACGATATATGGTAATGCTATATAACGTTATACGTTATACCGTAACAATATATAACGTTATACGTTATATGGTAATACTATATATCGTTATACGTTATAACGTAACAATATGTAACGCTATACGTTATATGGTAATACTATATAACGATATACGATATTACGTAATAGTATATATCGTTATACGTTATAACGTAACACTGTATAACGTTATACGTTATATGGTAATACTATATATCGTTATACGTTATAACGTAACAATATATAACGCTATACGTTATATGGTAATACTATATAACGATATATGTTATTACGTAATAGTATATATCGTTATACGTTATAACGTAACAATATATAACGTTATACGTTATATGGTAATGCTATATAACGTTATACGTTATAACGTAACACTATATAACGTTATACGTTACATGGTAATAGTATATATCGTTATACGTTATAACGTAACAATATATAACGTTATACGTTATATGGTAACAGTATATATCGTTATACGTTATAACGTAACAATATATAACGTTATACGTTATATGGTAATAGTATATATCGTTATACGTTATAACGTAACAATATATAACGTTATACGTTATATGGTAATGCTATATAACGTTATACGTTATAACGTAACAATATATAACGTTATACGTTATATGGTAATGCTATATAACGTTATACGTTATAACGTAACAATATATAACGTTATACGTTATATGGTAATAGTATATATCGTTATACGTTATAACGTAACAATATATAACGTTATACGTTATATGGTAATACTATATATCGTTATACGTTATAACGTAACAATATATAACGTTATACGTTATATGGTAATGCTATATAACGTTATACGTTATAACGTAACAATATATAACGCTATACGTTATATGGTAATAGTATATATCGTTATACGTTATAACGTAACAATATATAACGTTATACGTTATATGGTAATACTATATAACGATATACGTTCTTACGTAATAGTATATATCGTTTTACGTTATATGGTAATGCTATATAACGTTATACGTTATAATGTAACACTATATAACGTTATACGTTATATGGTAATACTATATATCGTTATACGTTATTACGTAACACTATATGTCGTTTTACGATATATGGTAATGCTACATAACGTTATACGTTATAACGTATCACTATATAACGTTATACGTTATGTGGTAATACTATATAACGATATACGTTATTACGTAATAGTATATATCGTTATACGTTATAACGTAACACTATATAACGTTATACGTTATATGGTAATTCTATATAACGTTATACGTTATTACGTAATAGTATATAACGTTATACGTTATATGGCAATACTATATAACGATATACGTTATTACGTAATAATATGTATCGTTATACCTTATAACGTAACACTATATATCGTTTTACGATATATGGTAATGCTATATAACGTTATACGTTATAACGTAACACTATATAACGTTATACGTTATATGGTAATACTATATATCGTTATACGTTATAACGTAACAATATATAACGTTATACGTTATATGGTAATACTATATAACAATATACGTTATTACGTAATAGTATATATCGTTTTACGTTATATGGTAATACTATATATCTTTATACGTTATAACGTAACAATATATAACGTTATACGTTATATGGAAATACTATATAACGATATACGTTATTACGTAACAATATATAACGTTATACGTTATATGGTAATACTATATAACGATATACGTTATTACGTAATAGTATATATCGTTATACGTTATAACGTAACACTATATATCGTTTTACGATAAATGGTAATGCTACATATCGTTATACGTTATAACGTAACAATATATAACGCTATACGTTATATGGTAATACTATATAACGAACTACGATATTACGTAATACTATATATCGTTATACGTTATTACGTAATAGTATATAATGTTATACTTTATATGGTAATACTATGTAACGTTATACGTTATAACGTATCACTATATAACGTTATACGTTATATGGTAATACTATATAACAATATACGTTATTACGTAATAGTATATATCGTTTTACGTTATATGGTAATACTATATATCTTTATACGTTATAACGTAACAATATATAACGTTATACGTTATATGGAAATACTATATAACGATATACGTTATTACGTAACAATATATAACGTTATACGTTATATGGAAATGCTATATAACGATATACGTTATTACGTAATAGTATATATCGTTATACGTTATTACGTAATAGTATATACCGTTACACGTTATAACGTAACACTATATATCGTTTTACGATATATGGAAATGCTACATAACGTTATACGTTATATGGTAATAGTATATATCGTTATACGTTATAACGTAACAATAAATAACGTTGTACGTAATATGGTAATACTATATAACGATATACGTTATTTCGTAATAGTATATATCGTTTTACGTTATATGGTAATGCTATATAACGTTATACGTTATAACGTAACACTATATAACGTTATACGTTATAACGTGACACTATATAACGTTATACGTTATACGGTAATAGTATATATCGTTATACGTTATAACGTAACAATATATAACGTTATACGTGATATGGTAATAGTATATATCGTTATACGTTATAATGAAACAATATATAACGTTATACGTTATATGGTAATGCTATATAACGTTATACGTTATAACGTAACAATATATAACGTTATACGTTATATGGTAATAGTATATATCGTTATACGTTATAACGTAACAATATATAACGTTATACGTTATATGGTAATAGTATATATCGTTATATGTTATAACGTAACAATATATAACGTTATACGTTATATGGTAATACTATATATCGCTATACGTTATAACGTAACAATATATAACGTTATACGTTATATGGTAATGCTATATAACGTTATACGTTATAACGTAACAATATATAACGTTATACGTTATATGGTAATAGTATATATCGTTATACGTTATAACGTAACAATATATAACGTTATACGTTATATGGTAATACTATATAACGATATACGTTATTACGTAATAGTATATATCGTTTTACGTTATATGGTAATGCTATATAACGTTATACGTTATAACGTAACAATATATAACGTTATACGTTATATGGTAATAGTATATATCGTTATACGTTATAACGTAACACTATATATCGTTATACGATAAATGGTAATGCTACATATCGTTATACGTTATAACGTAACAATATATAACGCTATACGTTATATGGTAATACTATATAACGAACTACGATATTACGTAATACTATATATCGTTATACGTTATTACGTAATAGTATATAATGTTATACTTTATATGGTAATACTATGTAACGTTATACGTTATAACGTATCACTATATAACGTTATACGTTATATGGTAATACTATATAACAATATACGTTATTACGTAATAGTATATATCGTTTTACGTTATATGGTAATACTATATATCTTTATACGTTATAACGTAACAATATATAACGTTATACGTTATATGGAAATACTATATAACGATATACGTTATTACGTAATAGTATAAATCGTTATACGTTATAACGTAACACTATATAACGTTATACGTTATATGGTAATACTATATATCTTTATACGTTATGACGTAACAATATATAACGTTATACGTTATATGGTAATACCATATAACGATATACGTTATTACGTAATAGTATATATCGTTATACGTTATAACGTAACAATATATAACGTTATACGTTATATGGAAATACTATATAACGATATACGATATTACGTAATAGTATATATCGTTATACGTTATAACGTAACACTGTATAACGTTATACGTTATATGGTAATACTATATATCGTTATACGTTATAACGTAACAATATATAACGCTATACGTTATATGGTAATACTATATAACGAAATACGTTATTACGTAATAGTATATATCGTTATACGTTATAACGTAACAATATATAACGTTATACGTTATATGGTAATGCTATATAACGTTATACGTTATAACGTAACAATATATAACGTTATACGTTATATGGTAATGCTATATAACGTTATACGTTATAACGTAACAATATATAACGTTATACGTTATATGGTAATACTATATATCGTTATACGTTATAACGTAACAATATATAACGTTATACGTTATATGGTAATGCTATATAACGTTATACGTTATAACGTAACAATATATAACGTTATACGTTATATGGTAATAGTATATATCGTTATACGTTATAACGTATCACTATATAACGTTATACGTTATATGGTAAGACTATATAACAATATACGTTATTACGAAATAGTATATATCGTTTTACGTTATATGGTAATGCTATATAACGATATACGTTATAACGTAACACTATATAACGTTATACGTTATATGGTAATTCTATATAACGTTATACGTTATTACGTAATAGTATATATCGTTTTACGTTATATGGTAATGCTATAGAACGTTATACGTTATAACGCAACACTATATAACGTTATACGATACATGGTAATAGTATATATCGTTATACGTTATAACGAAACCATATATATAACGTTATACGTTATATGGTAACAGTATATATCGTTATACGTTATAACGTAACAATATATAACGTTATACGTTATATGGTAATACTATATAACGATATACGTTATTACGTAATAGTATATATCGTTATACGTTATTACGTAATAGTATATATCGTTATACGTTACAACGTAACAATAAATAACGTTACACGTTATATGGTAATGCTATATAACGATATACGTTATTACGTAATAGTATATATCGTTATACGTTATAACGTAACACTATATATCGTTTTACGATATATGGTAATGCTACATAACGTTATACGTTATAACGTAACACTATATAACGTTATACGTTATATGGTAATTCTATATAACGTTATACGTTATTACGTAATAGTATATATCGTTTTACGTTATATGGTAATGCTATATAACGTTATACGTTATAACGTAACACTATATAACGTTATACCTTATAACGTGACACTATATAACGTTATACGTTATATGGTAATAGTATATATCGTTATACGTTATAACGTAACAATATATAACGTTATACGATATATGGTAATAGTATATATCGTTAACGTTATAACGTAACAATATATAACGTTATACGTTATATGGTAATGCCATATAACGATATACGTTATTACGTAATAGTATATGTCGTTATACGTTATTACGTAATAGTATATAATGTTATACTTTATACGGTAATACTATATAACGTCATACGTGATAACGTATCGCTATATAACGTTATACGTTATAACGTGTCACTATATAACGTTATACGTTATATGGTAAGACTATATAACAATATACGTTATTACGAAATAGTATATATCCTTTTACGTTATATGGTAATGCTATATAACGATATACGTTATAACGTAACACTATATAACGTTATACGTTATATGGTAAAACTATATATCGTTATTCGTTATAACGTAACAATATATAACGTTATACGTTATATGGTAATACTATATAACGATATACGTTACTACGTAATAGTATATATCGTTATACGTTATAACGTAACACTATATATCGCTATACGTTATAACGTAACACTACATAACGTTATACGTTATATGGTAATTCTATATAACGTTATACGTTATTACGTAATAGTATATATCGTTTTACCTTATATGGTAATGCTATGTAACGTTATACGTTATAACGTAACACTATACAACGTTATACATTATATGGTAATAGTATATATCGTTATTCGTTATAACGTAACAATATATAACGTTATACGTTATATGGTAATACTATATAACGATGTACGTTATTGCGTAATAGTATATATCGTTATACGTTATAACGTAACAATATATAAAGTTACACGTTATATGGTAATAGTATATATCGTTATACGTTATAACGTAACAATATATAACGTTATACGTTATATGGTAATACTATATAACGATATACGTTATTACGTAATAGTATATATCGTTATACGTTATATGGTAATGCCATATAACGATATACGTTATTACGTAATAGTATATGTCGTTATACGTTATTACGTAATAGTATATAATGTTATACTTTATACGGTAATACTATATAACGTTATACGTTATAACGTATCGCTATATAACGTTATACGTTATAACGTGTCACTATATAACGTTATACGTTATATGGTAAGACTATATAACAATATACGTTATTTCGAAATCGTATATATCCTTTTACGTTATATGGTAATGCTATATAACGATATACGTTATAACGTAACACTATATAACGTTATACGTTATATGGTAAAACTATATATCGTTATACGTTATAACGTAACAATATATAACGTTATACGTTATATGGTAATACTATATAACGATATACGTTATTACGTAATAGTATATATCGTTATACGTTATAACGTAACACTATATATCGCTATACGTTATAACGTAACACTACATAACGTTATACGTTATATGGTAATTCTATATAACGTTATACGTTATTACGTAATAGTATATATCGTTTTACCTTATATGGTAATGCTATATAACGTTATACGTTATAACGTAACACTATACAACGTTATACATTATATGGTAATAGTATATATCGTTATTCGTTATAACGTAACAATATATAACGTTATACGTTATATGGTAATACTATATAACGATGTACGTTATTGCGTAATAGTATATATCGTTATACGTTATAACGTAACAATATATAAAGTTACACGTTATATGGTAATAGTATATATCGTTATACGTTATAACGTAACAATATATAACGTTATACGTTATATGGTAATACTATATAACGATATACGTTATTACGTAATAGTATATATCGTTATACGTTATAACGTAACACTATATATCGTTTTACGATATATGGTAATGCTATATAACGTTATACGTTATACCGTAACAATATATAACGTTATACGTTATATGGTAATACTATATATCGTTATACGTTATAACGTAACAATATGTAACGCTATACGTTATATGGTAATACTATATAACGATATACGATATTACGTAATAGTATATGTCGTTATACGTTATTACGTAATAGTATATAATGTTATACTTTATACGGTAATACTATATAACGTTATACGTTATAACGTATCGCTATATAACGTTATACGTTATAACGTGTCACTATATAACGTTATACGTTATATGGTAATACTATATAACGATATACGTTATTACGTAATAGTATATATCGTTATACGTTCTAACGTAACACTGTATAACGTTATACGTTATATGGTAATACTATATATCGTTATACGTTATAACGTAACAATATATAACGTTATACGTTATATGGTAATGCTATATAACGTTATACGTTATAACGTAACACTATATAACGTTATACGTTACATGGTAATAGTATATATCGTTATACGTTATAACAAAACCATATATAACGTTATACGTTATATGGTAACAGTATATATCGTTATACGTTATAACGTAACAATATATAACGTTATACGTTATATGGTAATACTATATAACGATATACGTTATTACGTAATAGTATATATCGTTATACGTTATAACGTAAAACTATATATCGTTTTACGATATATGGTAAGACTATATAACGTTATACGTTATAACGTAACACTATATAACGTTATACGTTATATGGTAATACTATATATCGTTATACGTTATAACGTAACAATATATAACGTTATACGTTATATGGAAATGCTATATAACGATATACGTTATTACGTAATAGTATATATCGTTATACGTTATAACGTAACAATATATAACGTTACACGTTATATGGTAATAGTATATATCGTTATACGTAATAACGTAACAATATATAACGTTATACGTTATATGGTAATGCTATATTACGTTATACGTTATTACGTAATAGTATATATCGTTATACGTTATTACGTAATAGTATATATCGTTATACGTTACAACGTAACAATAAATAACGTTATACGTTATATGGTAATGCTATATAACGATATACGTTATTACGTACCAATATATAACGTTATACGTTATATGGAAATACTATATAACGATATACGTTATTACGTAATAGTGTATATCGTTATACGTTATAACGTAACACTATATAACGTTATACTTTATATGGTAATACTATGTAACGTTATACGTTATAACGTATCACTATATAACGTTATAAGTTATATGGTAATACCATATAACGATATACGTTATTACGTAATAGTATATATCGTTATACGTTATAACGTAACACTATATATCGTTTTACGATATATCTTAATGCTATATAACGTTATACGTTATACCGTAACAATATATAATGTTATACGTTTTATGGTAATAATTTATATCGTTATACGTTATAACGTAACACTATATAACGTTATACGTTATATGGTAATACTATATAACGATATACGTTATTACGTAATAGTACATATCGTTACACGTTATAACGTAACACTATATATCGTTTTACGATATATGGTAATGCTATATAACGTTATACGTTATACCATAACAATATATAACGTTACACGTTATATGGTAATACTATATAACGATATACGTTATTACGTAATGGTATATATCGTTATACGTTATAACGTAACACTATATAACGTTATACGTTATTACGTAATAGTATATATCGTTTTACGTTATATGGTAATGCTATATAACGTTATACGTTATAACGTAACACTATATAACGTTATTCGTTATAACGTAAAACTATATAACGTTATACGTTATATGGTAATAGTATATATCGTTATACGTTATAACGTAACAATATATAACGTTATACGTTATATGGTAATAGTATATATCGTTATACGTTATAACGTAAAAATATATAACGTTATACGTTATATGGTAATACTATATAACGATATACGTTATTACGTAATAGTATATATCGTTACACGTTATAACGTAACACTATACATCGTTTTACGATATATGGTAATGCTATATAACGTTATACGTTATACCGTAACAATATATAACGTTATACGTTATATGGTAATACTATATATCGTTATACGTTATAACGTAACAATATATAACGCTGTAAGTTATATGGTAATACTATATAACGATATACGTTATTACGTAATAGTATATATCGTTATACGTTATAACGTAACACTATATATCGTTTTACGATATATGGTAATGCTATATAACGTTATACGTTATACCGTAACAATATATAACGTTATACGTTATATGGTAATACTATATATCGTTATACGTTACAACGTAACAATATGTAACGCTACACGTTATATGGTAATACTATATAACGATATACGATATTACGTAATAGTATATAACGTTATACGTTATTACGTAATAGTATATAATGTTGTACTTTATATGGTAATACTATATAACGTTATACGTTATAACGTATCACTATATAACGTTATACGCTATAACGTATCACTATATAACGTTATACGTTATATGGTAATACTATATAACGATATACGTTATTACGTAATAGTATATATCGTTATACGTTATAACGTAACACTATATAACGTTATACGTTATATGGTAATACTATATATCGTTATACGTTATAACGTAACAATATATAACGCTATAGGTTATATGGTAATGCCATATAACGATATACGTTATTACGTAATAGTATATATCGTTATACGTTATTACGTAATAGTATATAATGTTATACTTTATATGGTAATACTATATAACGTTATACGTTATAACGTATCACTATATAACGTTATACGTTATATGGTATGACTATATAACAATATACGTTATTACGTAATAGTATATATCCTTTTACGTTATATGGTAATGCTATATAACAATATACGTTATAACGTAACACTATATAACGTTATACGTTATATGGTAATACTATATATCGTTATACGTTATAACGTAACAATATATAACGTTATACGTTATATGGTAACACTATATAACGTTATACGTTATATGGCAATACTATATATCGTTATACGTTATAACGTAACACTATATAACGTTATACGTTATATGGTAATTCTATATAACGTTATACGTTATTACGTAATAGTATATACCGTTTTACCTTATATGGTAATGCTATATAACGTTATACGTTATAACGTAACAATATATAACGTTATACGTTATATGGTAACAGTATATATCGTTATACGTTATAACGTAAAAATATATAACGTTATACGTTATATGGTAATACTATATAACGATATACGTTATTACGTAATAGTATATATCGTTATACGTTATAACGTAAAACTATATATCGTTTTACGATATATGTTTATACTATATAACGTAATACGTTATAACGTAACACTATATAACGTTATACGTTATATGGTAATACTATATATCGTTATACGTTATAACGTAACAATATATAACGTTACACGTTATATGGAGATGCTATATAACGATATACGTTATTACGTAATAGTATATATCGTTATACGTTATTACGTAATAGTATATATCGTTATACGTTATTACGTAATAGTATATATCGTTATACGTTACAACGTAACAATAAATAACGTTATACGTTATATGGTAATGCTATATGACGATATACGTTATTACGTAATAGTATATATCGTTATACGTTATAACGTAACACTATATATCGTTTTACGATATATGGTAATGCTACATAACGTTATACGTTATAACGTAACACTATATAACGTTATACGTTATATGGTAATTCTATATAACGTTATACGCTATTACGTAATAGTATATATCGTTTTACCCTATATGGTAATGCTATATAACGTTATACGTTATAACGTAACACTATATAACGTTATACATTATATGGTAATAGTATATATCGTTATTCGTTATAACGTAACAATATATAACGTTATACGTTATATGGTAATACTATATAACGATGTACGTTATTGCGTAATAGTATATATCGTTATACGTTATCACGTAACAATATATAACGTTACACGTTATATGGTAATAGTATATATCGTTATACGTTATAACGTAACAATATATAACGTTATACGTTATATGGTAATACTATATAACGATATACGTTATTACGTAATAGTATATATCGTTATACGTTATAACGTAACACTATATAACGTTATACGTTATATGGTAATACTATATATCGTTATACGTTATAACGTAACAATATGTAACGCTATACGTTATATGGTAATACTATATAACGATATACGATATTACGTAATAGTATATAATGTTATACTTTATATGGTAATACTATAGAACGTTATACGTTATAACGTATCACTATATAACGTTATACGTTATATGGTAATGCTATATATCGTTATACGTTATAACGTAACAATATATAACGTTATACGTTATATGGTAATGCTATATAACGATATACGTTATTACGTAATAGTATATATCGTTATACGTTATTACGTAATAGTATATAACGTTATACGTTACAACGTAACAATATATAACGTTATACGTTATATGGTAATACTATATAACGAAATACGTTATTACGTAATAGTATATATCGTTATACGTTATAACGTAACAATATATAACGTTATACGTTATATGGTAATACTATGTAACGATATACGTTATTACGTAATAGTATATATCGTTTTACGTTATATGGTAATGCTATATAACGTTATACGTTATAACGTAACACTATATAACGTTATACGTTATAACGTGACAGTATATAACGTTATACGTTATATGGTAATAGTATATATCGTTATACGTTATAACCTAACAATATATAACGTTATACGTTATATGGTAATAGTATATATCGTTATACGTTATAACGTAACAATATATAACGTTATACGTTATATGGTAATGCTATATAACGTTATACGTTATTACGTAATAATATATATCGTTTTACGTTATAACGTAACACTATATATCGTTTTACGATATATGGTAATGCTACATAACGTTATACGTTATAACGTAACACTATATAACGTTATACGTTATTACGTAATAGTATATATCGTTTTACGTTATATGGTAATGCTATATAACGTTATACGTTATATGGTAATAGTATATATCGTTATACGTTATAACGTAACAGTATATAACGTTATACGGTATATGGTAATGCTATATAACGTTATACGTTATAACGTAACAATATATAACGTTATACTTTATAACGTAACACTAAAGATCGTTTTACGATATATGGTAATGCTACATAACGTTATACGTTATAACGTAACACTATATAACGTTATACGTTATATGGTAATAGTATATATCGTTATACGTTATAACGTAACAATAAATAACGTTATAAGTAATATGGTAATGCTATATAACGATATACGTTATTACGTAATAGTATATATCGTTATACGTTATAACGTAACACTATATATCGTTTTACGATATATGGTAATGCTACATAACGTTATACGTTATAACGTAACACTATATAACGTTATACGTTATATGGTAATTCTATATAACGTTATACGTTATTACGTAATAGTATATATCGTTTTACGTTATATGGTAATGCTATATAACGTTATACGTTATAGCGTAACACTATATAACGTTATACGTTATATGGTAATAGTATATATCGTTATACGTTATAACGTAACAATATATAACGTTATACGTTATATGGTAATGCTATATAACGATATACGTTATTACGTAATAGTATATATCGTTATACGTTATTACGTAATAGTATATATCGTTATACGTTATAACGTAACACTATATATCGTTTTACGATATATGGTAATGCTACATAACGTTATACGTTATAACGTAACACTATATAACGTTATTCGTTATAACGTAAAACTATATAACGTTATACGTTATATGGTAATAGTATATATCGTTATACGTTATAACGTAACAATATATAACGTTATACGTTATATGGTAATAGTATATATCGTTATACGTTATAACGTAAAAATATATAACGTTATACGTTATATGGTAATACTATATAACGATATACGTTATTACGTAATAGTATATATCGTTACACGTTATAACGTAACACTATACATCGTTTTACGATATATGGTAATGCTATATAACGTTATACGTTATACCGTAACAATATATAACGTTATACGTTATATGGTAATACTATATATCGTTATACGTTATAACGTAACAATATATAACGCTGTAAGTTATATGGTAATACTATATAACGATATACGTTATTACGTAATAGTATATATCGTTATACGTTATAACGTAACACTATATATCGTTTTACGATATATGGTAATGCTATATAACGTTATACGTTATACCGTAACAATATATAACGTTATACGTTATATGGTAATACTATATATCGTTATACGTTACAACGTAACAATATGTAACGCTACACGTTATATGGTAATACTATATAACGATATACGATATTACGTAATAGTATATAACGTTATACGTTATTACGTAATAGTATATAATGTTATACTTTATATGGTAATACTATATAACGTTATACGTTATAACGTATCACTATATAACGTTATACGCTATAACGTATCACTATATAACGTTATACGTTATATGGTAATACTATATAACGATATACGTTATTACGTAATAGTATATATCGTTATACGTTATAACGTAACACTATATAACGTTATACGTTATATGGTAATACTATATATCGTTATACGTTATAACGTAACAATATATAACGCTATAGGTTATATGGTAATGCCATATAACGATATACGTTATTACGTAATAGTATATATCGTTATACGTTATTACGTAATAGTATATAATGTTATACTTTATATGGTAATACTATATAACGTTATACGTTATAACGTATCACTATATAACGTTATACGTTATATGGTATGACTATATAACAATATACGTTATTACGTAATAGTATATATCCTTTTACGTTATATGGTAATGCTATATAACAATATACGTTATAACGTAACACTATATAACGTTATACGTTATATGGTAATACTATATATCGTTATACGTTATAACGTAACAATATATAACGTTATACGTTATATGGTAACACTATATAACGTTATACGTTATATGGCAATACTATATATCGTTATACGTTATAACGTAACACTATATAACGTTATACGTTATATGGTAATTCTATATAACGTTATACGTTATTACGTAATAGTATATACCGTTTTACCTTATATGGTAATGCTATATAACGTTATACGTTATAACGTAACAATATATAACGTTATACGTTATATGGTAACAGTATATATCGTTATACGTTATAACGTAAAAATATATAACGTTATACGTTATATGGTAATACTATATAACGATATACGTTATTACGTAATAGTATATATCGTTATACGTTATAACGTAAAACTATATATCGTTTTACGATATATGTTTATACTATATAACGTAATACGTTATAACGTAACACTATATAACGTTATACGTTATATGGTAATACTATATATCGTTATACGTTATAACGTAACAATATATAACGTTACACGTTATATGGAGATGCTATATAACGATATACGTTATTACGTAATAGTATATATCGTTATACGTTATTACGTAATAGTATATATCGTTATACGTTATTACGTAATAGTATATATCGTTATACGTTACAACGTAACAATAAATAACGTTATACGTTATATGGTAATGCTATATGACGATATACGTTATTACGTAATAGTATATATCGTTATACGTTATAACGTAACACTATATATCGTTTTACGATATATGGTAATGCTACATAACGTTATACGTTATAACGTAACACTATATAACGTTATACGTTATATGGTAATTCTATATAACGTTATACGCTATTACGTAATAGTATATATCGTTTTACCCTATATGGTAATGCTATATAACGTTATACGTTATAACGTAACACTATATAACGTTATACATTATATGGTAATAGTATATATCGTTATTCGTTATAACGTAACAATATATAACGTTATACGTTATATGGTAATACTATATAACGATGTACGTTATTGCGTAATAGTATATATCGTTATACGTTATCACGTAACAATATATAACGTTACACGTTATATGGTAATAGTATATATCGTTATACGTTATAACGTAACAATATATAACGTTATACGTTATATGGTAATACTATATAACGATATACGTTATTACGTAATAGTATATATCGTTATACGTTATAACGTAACACTATATAACGTTATACGTTATATGGTAATACTATATATCGTTATACGTTATAACGTAACAATATGTAACGCTATACGTTATATGGTAATACTATATAACGATATACGATATTACGTAATAGTATATAATGTTATACTTTATATGGTAATACTATAGAACGTTATACGTTATAACGTATCACTATATAACGTTATACGTTATATGGTAATGCTATATATCGTTATACGTTATAACGTAACAATATATAACGTTATACGTTATATGGTAATGCTATATAACGATATACGTTATTACGTAATAGTATATATCGTTATACGTTATTACGTAATAGTATATAACGTTATACGTTACAACGTAACAATATATAACGTTATACGTTATATGGTAATACTATATAACGAAATACGTTATTACGTAATAGTATATATCGTTATACGTTATAACGTAACAATATATAACGTTATACGTTATATGGTAATACTATGTAACGATATACGTTATTACGTAATAGTATATATCGTTTTACGTTATATGGTAATGCTATATAACGTTATACGTTATAACGTAACACTATATAACGTTATACGTTATAACGTGACAGTATATAACGTTATACGTTATATGGTAATAGTATATATCGTTATACGTTATAACCTAACAATATATAACGTTATACGTTATATGGTAATAGTATATATCGTTATACGTTATAACGTAACAATATATAACGTTATACGTTATATGGTAATGCTATATAACGTTATACGTTATTACGTAATAATATATATCGTTTTACGTTATAACGTAACACTATATATCGTTTTACGATATATGGTAATGCTACATAACGTTATACGTTATAACGTAACACTATATAACGTTATACGTTATTACGTAATAGTATATATCGTTTTACGTTATATGGTAATGCTATATAACGTTATACGTTATATGGTAATAGTATATATCGTTATACGTTATAACGTAACAGTATATAACGTTATACGGTATATGGTAATGCTATATAACGTTATACGTTATAACGTAACAATATATAACGTTATACTTTATAACGTAACACTAAAGATCGTTTTACGATATATGGTAATGCTACATAACGTTATACGTTATAACGTAACACTATATAACGTTATACGTTATATGGTAATAGTATATATCGTTATACGTTATAACGTAACAATAAATAACGTTATAAGTAATATGGTAATGCTATATAACGATATACGTTATTACGTAATAGTATATATCGTTATACGTTATAACGTAACACTATATATCGTTTTACGATATATGGTAATGCTACATAACGTTATACGTTATAACGTAACACTATATAACGTTATACGTTATATGGTAATTCTATATAACGTTATACGTTATTACGTAATAGTATATATCGTTTTACGTTATATGGTAATGCTATATAACGTTATACGTTATAGCGTAACACTATATAACGTTATACGTTATATGGTAATAGTATATTTCGTTATACGTTATAACGTAACAATATATAACGTTATACGTTATATGGTAATGCTATATAACGATATACGTTATTACGTAATAGTATATATCGTTATACGTTATTACGTAATAGTATATATCGTTATACGTTACAACGTAACAATAAATAACGTTATACGTTATATGGTAATGCTATATAACGATATACGTTATTACGTAATAGTATATATCGTTATACGTTATAACGTAACACTATATATCGTTTTACGATATATGGTAATGCTACATAACGTTATACGTTATAACGTAACACTATATAACGTTATACGTTATAACGTAACACTATATAACGTTATACGTTATATGATAATTCTATAAAACGTTATACGTTATTACGTAATAGTATATATCGTTTTACGTTATATGGTAATGCTATATAACGTTATACGCTATATGGTAATAGTATATAACGTTATACGGTATAACGTAACAGTATATAACGTTATACGTTATATGGTAATGCTATATAACGTTATACGTTATAGCGTAACAATATATAACGTTATACGTTATATGGTAATAGTATATATCGTTATACGTTATAACGTAACAAAATATAACGTTATAAGTTATATGGTAATAGTATATATCGTTATACGTTATAACGTAACAATATATAACGTTATACGTTATATGGTAATGCCATATAACGATATACGTTATTACGTAATAGTATATAACGATATACGATATTACGTAATAGTATATAATGTTATACTTTATATGGTAATACTATATAACGTTATACGTTATAACGTATCACTATATAACATTATACGTTATAACGTATCACTATATAACGTTATTTGTTATATGCTAATACTATATAACGATACACGTTATTACGTAATAGTATATATCGTTATACGTTATTACGTAATAGTATATATCGTTATACGTTATACCGTAACACTATATAACGTTATACGTTACATGGTAATAGTATATATCGTCATACGTTATAACGAAACAATATATAACGTTATACGTTATATGGTAATAGTATATATCGTCATACGTTATAACGTAACACTATATAACGTTATACGTTATATGGTAATACTATATATCGTTATACTTTATAACGTAACAATATATAACGTTATACGTTATATGGTAATGCTATATAACGATATACGTTATTACGTAATAGTATATATCGTTATACGTTATTACGTAATAGTATATATCGTTATACGTTACAACGTAACAATATATAACATTATACGTTATATGGTAATACTATATAACGATATACGTTCTTACGTAATAGTATATATCGTTATGCGTTATAACGTAACACTATATATCGTTTTACGATATATGGTAATGCTACATAACGTTATACGTTATAACGTAACACTATATAACGTTATACGTTATATGGTAATAGTATATATCGTTATACGTAATAACGTAACAATGTATAACGTTATACGTTATATGGTAATACTATATATCGTTATACGTTATAACGTAACAATATGTAACGCTATACGTTATATGGTAATACTATATAACGATATACGATATTACGTAATAGTATATATCGTTATACGTTATAACGTAACACTGTATAACGTTATACGTTATATGGTAATACTATATATCGTTATACGTTATAACGTAACAATATATAACGCTATACGTTATATGGATATGCTATATAACGATATACGTTATTACGTAATAGTATATATCGTTATACGTTATTACGTAATAGTATATATCGTTATACGTTACAACGTAACAATAAATAACGTTATACTTTATATGGTAATGCTATATAACGATATACGTTATTACGTAATAGTATATATCGTTATACGTTATAACGTAACACTGTATAACGTTATACGTTATATGGTAATACTATATATCGTTATACGTTATAACGTAACAATATATAACGCTATACGTTATATGGTAATACTATATAACGATATTCGTTATTACGTAATAGTATATATCGTTATACGTTATAACGTAACACTATATATCGTTTTACGATATATGGTAATGCTATATAACGTTATACGTTATACCGTAACAATATATAACGTTATACGTTATATGGTAATACTATATATCGTTATACGTTATAACGTAACAATATGTAACGCTATACGTTATATGGTAATACTATATAACGATATACGATATTACGTAATAGTATATATCGTTATACGTTATAACGTAACACTGTATAACGTTATACGTTATATGGTAATACTATATATCGTTATACGTTATAACGTAACAATATATAACGCTATACGTTATATGGTAATACTATATAACGATATATGTTATTACGTAATAGTATATATCGTTATACGTTATAACGTAACAATATATAACGTTATACGTTATATGGTAATGCTATATAACGTTATACGTTATAACGTAACACTATATAACGTTATACGTTACATGGTAATAGTATATATCGTTATACGTTATAACGTAACAATATATAACGTTATACGTTATATGGTAACAGTATATATCGTTATACGTTATAACGTAACAATATATAACGTTATACGTTATATGGTAATAGTATATATCGTTATACGTTATAACGTAACAATATATAACGTTATACGTTATATGGTAATGCTATATAACGTTATACGTTATAACGTAACAATATATAACGTTATACGTTATATGGTAATGCTATATAACGTTATACGTTATAACGTAACAATATATAACGTTATACGTTATATGGTAATAGTATATATCGTTATACGTTATAACGTAACAATATATAACGTTATACGTTATATGGTAATACTATATATCGTTATACGTTATAACGTATCAATATATAACGTTATACGTTATATGGGAATGCTATATAACGTTATACGTTATAACGTAACAATATATAACGCTATACGTTATATGGTAATAGTATATATCGTTATACGTTATAACGTAACAATATATAACGTTATACGTTATATGGTAATACTATATAACGATATACGTTCTTACGTAATAGTATATATCGTTTTACGTTATATGGTAATGCTATATAACGTTATACGTTATAACGTAACACTATATAACGTTATACGTTATATGGTAATACTATATATCGTTATACGTTATAACGTAACACTATATAACGTTATACATTATATGGTAATAGTATATATCGTTATTCGTTATAACGTAACAATATATAACGTTATACGTTGTATGGTAATACTATATAACGATGTACGTTATTGCGTAATAGTATATATCGTTATACGTTATAACGTAACAATATATAACGTTATACGTTATATGGTAATAGTATATATCGTTATACGTTATAACGTAACAATATATAACGTTATACGTTATATGGTAATACTATATATCGTTATACGTTATAACGTAACAATATGTAACGCTATACGTTATATGGTAATACTATATAACGATATACGATATTACGTAATAGTATATAATGTTATACTTTATATGGTAATACTATAGAACGTTATACGTTATAACGTATCACTATATAACGTTATACGTTATATGGTAATGCTATATATCGTTATACGTTATAACGTAACAATATATAACGTTATACGTTATATGGTAATGCTATATAACGATATACGTTATTACGTAATAGTATATATCGTTATACGTTATTACGTAATAGTATATAACGTTATACGTTACAACGTAACAATATATAACGTTATACGTTATATGGTAATACTATATAACGAAATAAGTTATTACGTAATAGTATATATCGTTATACGTTATAACGTAACAATATATAACGTTATACGTTATATGGTAATACTATATAACGATATACGTTATTACGTAATAGTATATATCGTTTTACGTTATATGGTAATGCTATATAACGTTATACGTTATAACGTAACACTATATAACGTTATACGTTATAACGTGACAGTATATAACGTTATACGTTATATGGTAATAGTATATATCGTTATACGTTATAACCTAACAATATATAACGTTATACGTTATATGGTAATAGTATATATCGTTATACGTTATAACGTAACAATATATAACGTTATACGTTATATGGTAATGCTATATAACGTTATACGTTATTACGTAATAATATATATCGTTTTACGTTATAACGTAACACTATATATCGTTTTACGATATATGGTAATGCTACATAACGTTATACGTTATAACGTAACACTATATAACGTTATACGTTATTACGTAATAGTATATATCATTTTACGTTATATGGTAATGCTATATAACGTTATACGTTATATGGTAATAGTATATATCGTTATACGTTATAACGTAACACTATATAACGTTATACGGTATATGGTAATGCTATATAACGTTATACGTTATAACGTAACAATATATAACGTTATACGTTATATGGATATGCTATATAACGATATACGTTATTACGTAATAGTATATATCGTTATACGTTATTACGTAATAGTATATATCGTTATACGTTACAACGTAACAATAAATAACGTTATACTTTATATGGTAATGCTATATAACGATATACGTTATTACGTAATAGTATATATCGTTATACGTTATAACGTAACACTGTATAACGTTATACGTTATATGGTAATACTATATATCGTTATACGTTATAACGTAACAATATATAACGCTATACGTTATATGGTAATACTATATAACGATATTCGTTATTACGTAATAGTATATATCGTTATACGTTATAACGTAACACTATATATCGTTTTACGATATATGGTAATGCTATATAACGTTATACGTTATACCGTAACAATATATAACGTTATACGTTATATGGTAATACTATATATCGTTATACGTTATAACGTAACAATATGTAACGCTATACGTTATATGGTAATACTATATAACGATATACGATATTACGTAATAGTATATATCGTTATACGTTATAACGTAACACTGTATAACGTTATACGTTATATGGTAATACTATATATCGTTATACGTTATAACGTAACAATATATAACGCTATACGTTATATGGTAATACTATATAACGATATATGTTATTACGTAATAGTATATATCGTTATACGTTATAACGTAACAATATATAACGTTATACGTTATATGGTAATGCTATATAACGTTATACGTTATAACGTAACACTATATAACGTTATACGTTACATGGTAATAGTATATATCGTTATACGTTATAACGTAACAATATATAACGTTATACGTTATATGGTAACAGTATATATCGTTATACGTTATAACGTAACAATATATAACGTTATACGTTATATGGTAATAGTATATATCGTTATACGTTATAACGTAACAATATATAACGTTATACGTTATATGGTAATGCTATATAACGTTATACGTTATAACGTAACAATATATAACGTTATACGTTATATGGTAATGCTATATAACGTTATACGTTATAACGTAACAATATATAACGTTATACGTTATATGGTAATAGTATATATCGTTATACGTTATAACGTAACAATATATAACGTTATACGTTATATGGTAATACTATATATCGTTATACGTTATAACGTATCAATATATAACGTTATACGTTATATGGGAATGCTATATAACGTTATACGTTATAACGTAACAATATATAACGCTATACGTTATATGGTAATAGTATATATCGTTATACGTTATAACGTAACAATATATAACGTTATACGTTATATGGTAATACTATATAACGATATACGTTCTTACGTAATAGTATATATCGTTTTACGTTATATGGTAATGCTATATAACGTTATACGTTATAACGTAACACTATATAACGTTATACGTTATATGGTAATACTATATATCGTTATACGTTATAACGTAACACTATATAACGTTATACATTATATGGTAATAGTATATATCGTTATTCGTTATAACGTAACAATATATAACGTTATACGTTGTATGGTAATACTATATAACGATGTACGTTATTGCGTAATAGTATATATCGTTATACGTTATAACGTAACAATATATAACGTTATACGTTATATGGTAATAGTATATATCGTTATACGTTATAACGTAACAATATATAACGTTATACGTTATATGGTAATACTATATATCGTTATACGTTATAACGTAACAATATGTAACGCTATACGTTATATGGTAATACTATATAACGATATACGATATTACGTAATAGTATATAATGTTATACTTTATATGGTAATACTATAGAACGTTATACGTTATAACGTATCACTATATAACGTTATACGTTATATGGTAATGCTATATATCGTTATACGTTATAACGTAACAATATATAACGTTATACGTTATATGGTAATGCTATATAACGATATACGTTATTACGTAATAGTATATATCGTTATACGTTATTACGTAATAGTATATAACGTTATACGTTACAACGTAACAATATATAACGTTATACGTTATATGGTAATACTATATAACGAAATAAGTTATTACGTAATAGTATATATCGTTATACGTTATAACGTAACAATATATAACGTTATACGTTATATGGTAATACTATATAACGATATACGTTATTACGTAATAGTATATATCGTTTTACGTTATATGGTAATGCTATATAACGTTATACGTTATAACGTAACACTATATAACGTTATACGTTATAACGTGACAGTATATAACGTTATACGTTATATGGTAATAGTATATATCGTTATACGTTATAACCTAACAATATATAACGTTATACGTTATATGGTAATAGTATATATCGTTATACGTTATAACGTAACAATATATAACGTTATACGTTATATGGTAATGCTATATAACGTTATACGTTATTACGTAATAATATATATCGTTTTACGTTATAACGTAACACTATATATCGTTTTACGATATATGGTAATGCTACATAACGTTATACGTTATAACGTAACACTATATAACGTTATACGTTATTACGTAATAGTATATATCATTTTACGTTATATGGTAATGCTATATAACGTTATACGTTATATGGTAATAGTATATATCGTTATACGTTATAACGTAACACTATATAACGTTATACGGTATATGGTAATGCTATATAACGTTATACGTTATAACGTAACAATATATAACGTTATACTTTATAACGTAACACTAAAGATCGTTTTACGATATATGGTAATGCTACATAACGTTATACGTTATAACGTAACACTATATAACGTTATACGTTATATGGTAATAGTATATATCGTTATACGTTATAACGTAACAATAAATAACGTTATAAGTTATATGGTAATAGTATATATCGTTATACGTTATAACGTAACAATATATAACGTTATACGTTATATGGTAATGCTATATAACGATATACGTTATTACGTAATAGTATATATCGTTATACGTTATAACGTAACACTATATATCGTTTTACGATATATGGTAATGCTACATAACGTTATACGTTATAACGTAACACTATATAACGTTATACGTTATATGGTAATTCTATATAACGTTATACGTTATTACGTAATAGTATATATCGTTTTACGTTATATGGTAATGCTATATAACGTTATACGTTATAGCGTAACACTATATAACGTTATACGTTATATGGTAATAGTATATATCGTTATACGTTATAACGTAACAATATATAACGTTATACGTTATATGGTAATGCTATATAACGATATACGTTATTACGTAATAGTATATATCGTTATACGTTATTACGTAATAGTATATATCGTTATACGTTACAACGTAACAATAAATAACGTTATACGTTATATGGTAATGCTATATAACGATATACGTTATTACGTAATAGTATATATCGTTATACGTTATAACGTAACACTATATATCGTTTTACGATATATGTTAATGCTACATAACGTTATACGTTATAACGTAACACTATATAACGTTATACGTTATAACGTAACACTATATAACGTTATACGTTATATGATAATTCTATAAAACGTTATACGTTATTACGTAATAGTATATATCGTTTTACGTTATATGGTAATGCTATATAACGTTATACGTTATAACGTAACAATATATAACGTTATACGTTATATGGATATGCTATATAACGATATACGTTATTACGTAATAGTATATATCGTTATACGTTATTACGTAATAGTATATATCGTTATACGTTACAACGTAACAATAAATAACGTTATACTTTATATGGTAATGCTATATAACGATATACGTTATTACGTAATAGTATATATCGTTATACGTTATAACGTAACACTGTATAACGTTATACGTTATATGGTAATACTATATATCGTTATACGTTATAACGTAACAATATATAACGCTATACGTTATATGGTAATACTATATAACGATATTCGTTATTACGTAATAGTATATATCGTTATACGTTATAACGTAACACTATATATCGTTTTACGATATATGGTAATGCTATATAACGTTATACGTTATACCGTAACAATATATAACGTTATACGTTATATGGTAATACTATATATCGTTATACGTTATAACGTAACAATATGTAACGCTATACGTTATATGGTAATACTATATAACGATATACGATATTACGTAATAGTATATATCGTTATACGTTATAACGTAACACTGTATAACGTTATACGTTATATGGTAATACTATATATCGTTATACGTTATAACGTAACAATATATAACGCTATACGTTATATGGTAATACTATATAACGATATATGTTATTACGTAATAGTATATATCGTTATACGTTATAACGTAACAATATATAACGTTATACGTTATATGGTAATGCTATATAACGTTATACGTTATAACGTAACACTATATAACGTTATACGTTACATGGTAATAGTATATATCGTTATACGTTATAACGTAACAATATATAACGTTATACGTTATATGGTAACAGTATATATCGTTATACGTTATAACGTAACAATATATAACGATATACGTTATTACGTAATAGTATATATCGTTATACGTTATAACGTAACACTGTATAACGTTATACGTTATATGGTAATACTATATATCGTTATACGTTATAACGTAACAATATATAACGCTATACGTTATATGGTAATACTATATAACGATATTCGTTATTACGTAATAGTATATATCGTTATACGTTATAACGTAACACTATATATCGTTTTACGATATATGGTAATGCTATATAACGTTATACGTTATACCGTAACAATATATAACGTTATACGTTATATGGTAATACTATATATCGTTATACGTTATAACGTAACAATATGTAACGCTATACGTTATATGGTAATACTATATAACGATATACGATATTACGTAATAGTATATATCGTTATACGTTATAACGTAACACTGTATAACGTTATACGTTATATGGTAATACTATATATCGTTATACGTTATAACGTAACAATATATAACGCTATACGTTATATGGTAATACTATATAACGATATATGTTATTACGTAATAGTATATATCGTTATACGTTATAAACGTAACAATATATAACGTTATACGTATATGGTAATGCTATATAACGTTATACGTTATAACGTAACACTATATAACGTTATACGTTACATGGTAATAGTATATATCGTTATACGTTATAACGTAACAATATATAACGTTATACGTTATATGGTAACAGTATATATCGTTATACGTTATAACGTAACAATATATAACGTTATACGTATATGGTAATAGTATATATCGTTATACGTTATAACGTAACAATATATAACGTTATACGTTATATGGTAATGCTATATAACGTTATACGTTATAACGTAACAATATATAACGTTATACGTTATATGGTAATGCTATATAACGTTATACGTTATAACGTAACAATATATAACGTTATACGTTATATGGTAATAGTATATATCGTTATACGTTATAACGTAACAATATATAACGTTATACGTTATATGGTAATACTATATATCGTTATACGTTATAACGTATCAATATATAACGTTATACGTTATATGGGAATGCTATATAACGTTATACGTTATAACGTAACAATATATAACGCTATACGTTATATGGTAATAGTATATATCGTTATACGTTATAACGTAACAATATATAACGTTATACGTTATATGGTAATACTATATAACGATATACGTTCTTACGTAATAGTATATATCGTTTTACGTTATATGGTAATGCTATATAACGTTATACGTTATAACGTAACACTATATAACGTTATACGTTATATGGTAATACTATATATCGTTATACGTTATAACGTAACACTATATATCGTTTTACGATATATGGTAATGCTATATAACGTTATACGTTATACCGTAACAATATATAACGTTATACGTTATATGGTAATACTATATATCGTTATACGTTATAACGTAACAATATGTAACGCTATACGTTATATGGTAATACTATATAACGATATACGATATTACGTAATAGTATATATCGTTATACGTTATAACGTAACACTGTATAACGTTATACGTTATATGGTAATACTATATATCGTTATACGTTATAACGTAACAATATATAACGCTATACGTTATATGGTAATACTATATAACGATATATGTTATTACGTAATAGTATATATCGTTATACGTTATAACGTAACAATATATAACGTTATACGTTATATGGTAATGCTATATAACGTTATACGTTATAACGTAACACTATATAACGTTATACGTTACATGGTAATAGTATATATCGTTATACGTTATAACGTAACAATATATAACGTTATACGTTATATGGTAACAGTATATATCGTTATACGTTATAACGTAACAATATATAACGATATACGTTATTACGTAATAGTATATATCGTTATACGTTATAACGTAACACTGTATAACGTTATACGTTATATGGTAATACTATATATCGTTATACGTTATAACGTAACAATATATAACGCTATACGTTATATGGTAATACTATATAACGATATTCGTTAGTACGTAATAGTATATATCGTTATACGTTATAACGTAACACTATATATCGTTTTACGATATATGGTAATGCTATATAACGTTATACGTTATACCGTAACAATATATAACGTTATACGTTATATGGTAATACTATATATCGTTATACGTTATAACGTAACAATATGTAACGCTATACGTTATATGGTAATACTATATAACGATATACGATATTACGTAATAGTATATATCGTTATACGTTATAACGTAACACTGTATAACGTTATACGTTATATGGTAATACTATATATCGTTATACGTTATAACGTAACAATATATAACGCTATACGTTATATGGTAATACTATATAACGATATATGTTATTACGTAATAGTATATATCGTTATACGTTATAACGTAACAATATATAACGTTATACGTTATATGGTAATGCTATATAACGTTATACGTTATAACGTAACACTATATAACGTTATACGTTACATGGTAATAGTATATATCGTTATACGTTATAACGTAACAATATATAACGTTATACGTTATATGGTAACAGTATATATCGTTATACGTTATAACGTAACAATATATAACGTTATACGTTATATGGTAATAGTATATATCGTTATACGTTATAACGTAACAATATATAACGTTATACGTTATATGGTAATGCTATATAACGTTATACGTTATAACGTAACAATATATAACGTTATACGTTATATGGTAATGCTATATAACGTTATACGTTATAACGTAACAATATATAACGTTATACGTTATATGGTAATAGTATATATCGTTATACGTTATAACGTAACAATATATAACGTTATACGTTATATGGTAATACTATATATCGTTATACGTTATAACGTATCAATATATAACGTTATACGTTATATGGGAATGCTATATAACGTTATACGTATAACGTAACAATATATAACGCTATACGTTATATGGTAATAGTATATATCGTTATACGTTATAACGTAACAATATATAACGTTATACGTTATATGGTAATACTATATAACGATATACGTTCTTACGTAAATAGTATATATCGTTTTACGTTATATGGTAATGCTATATAACGTTATACGTTATAACGTAACACTATATAACGTTATACGTTATATGGTAATACTATATATCGTTATACGTTATAACGTAACACTATATAACGTTTATACATTATATGGTAATAGTATATATCGTTATTCGTTATAACGTAACAATATATAACGTTATACGTTGTATGGTAATACTATATAACGATGTACGTTATTGCGTAATAGTATATATCGTTATACGTTATAACGTAACAATATATAACGTTATACGTTATATGGTAATAGTATTATATCGTTATACGTTATAACGTAACAATATATATCGTTATACGTTATATGGTAATACTATATATCGTTATACGTTATAACGTAACAATATGTAACGCTATACGTTATATGGTAATACTATATAACGATATACGATATTACGTAATAGTATATAATGTTATACTTTATATGGTAATACTATAGAACGTTATACGTTATAACGTATCACTATATAACGTTATACGTTATATGGTAATGCTATATATCGTTATACGTTATAACGTAACAATATATAACGTTATACGTTATATGGTAATGCTATATAACGATATACGTTATTACGTAATAGTATATATCGTTATACGTTATTACGTAATAGTATATAACGTTATACGTTACAACGTAACAATATATAACGTTATACGTTATATGGTAATACTATATAACGAAATAAGTTATTACGTAATAGTATATATCGTTATACGTTATAACGTAACAATATATAACGTTATACGTTATATGGTAATACTATATAACGATATACGTTATTACGTAATAGTATATATCGTTTTACGTTATATGGTAATGCTATATAACGTTATACGTTATAACGTAACACTATATAACGTTATACGTTATAACGTGACAGTATATAACGTTATACGTTATATGGTAATAGTATATATCGTTATACGTTATAACCTAACAATATATAACGTTATACGTTATATGGTAATAGTATATATCGTTATACGTTATAACGTAACAATATATAACGTTATACGTTATATGGTAATGCTATATAACGTTATACGTTATTACGTAATAATATATATCGTTTTACGTTATAACGTAACACTATATATCGTTTTACGATATATGGTAATGCTACATAACGTTATACGTTATAACGTAACACTATATAACGTTATACGTTATTACGTAATAGTATATATCATTTTACGTTATATGGTAATGCTATATAACGTTATACGTTATATGGTAATAGTATATATCGTTATACGTTATAACGTAACACTATATAACGTTATACGGTATATGGTAATGCTATATAACGTTATACGTTATAACGTAACAATATATAACGTTATACTTTATAACGTAACACTAAAGATCGTTTTACGATATATGGTAATGCTACATAACGTTATACGTTATAACGTAACACTATATAACGTTATACGTTATATGGTAATAGTATATATCGTTATACGTTATAACGTAACAATAAATAACGTTATAAGTTATATGGTAATAGTATATATCGTTATACGTTATAACGTAACAATATATAACGTTATACGTTATATGGTAATGCTATATAACGATATACGTTATTACGTAATAGTATATATCGTTATACGTTATAACGTAACACTATATATCGTTTTACGATATATGGTAATGCTACATAACGTTATACGTTATAACGTAACACTATATAACGTTATACGTTATATGGTAATTCTATATAACGTTATACGTTATTACGTAATAGTATATATCGTTTTACGTTATATGGTAATGCTATATAACGTTATACGTTATAGCGTAACACTATATAACGTTATACGTTATATGGTAATAGTATATATCGTTATACGTTATAACGTAACAATATATAACGTTATACGTTATATGGTAATGCTATATAACGATATACGTTATTACGTAATAGTATATATCGTTATACGTTATTACGTAATAGTATATATCGTTATACGTTACAACGTAACAATAAATAACGTTATACGTTATATGGTAATGCTATATAACGATATACGTTATTACGTAATAGTATATATCGTTATACGTTATAACGTAACACTATATATCGTTTTACGATATATGTTAATGCTACATAACGTTATACGTTATAACGTAACACTATATAACGTTATACGTTATAACGTAACACTATATAACGTTATACGTTATATGATAATTCTATAAACGTTATACGTTATTACGTAATAGTATATATCGTTTTACGTTATATGGTAATGCTATATAACGTTATACGTTATATGGTAATAGTATATAACGTTATACGTTATAACGTAACAGTATATAACGTTATACGTTATATGTAATGCTATATAACGTTATACGTTATAACGTAACAATATATAACGTATACGTTATATGGTAATAGTATATATCGTTATACGTTATAACGTAACAAAATATAACGTTATAAGTTATATGGTAATAGTATATATCGTTATACGTTATAACGTAACAATATATAACGTTATACGTTATATGGTAATGCCATGTAACGATATACGTTATTACGTAATAGTATATAACGATATACGATATTACGTAATAGTATATAATGTTATACTTTATATGGTAATACTATATAACGTTATACGTTATAACGTATCACTATATAACATTATACGTTATAACGTATCACTATATAACGTTATTTGTTATATGCTAATACTATATAACGATACACGTTATTACGTAATAGTATATATCGTTATACGTTATTACGTAATAGTATATATCGTTATACGTTATACCGTAACACTATATAACGTTATACGTTACATGGTAATAGTATATATCGTCATACGTTATAACGAAACAATATATAACGTTATACGTTATATGGTAATAGTATATATCGTCATACGTTATAACGTAACACTATATAACGTTATACGTTATATGGTAATACTATATATCGTTATACGTTATAACGTAACAATATATAACGTTATACGTTATATGGTAATGCTATATAACGATATACGTTATTACGTAATAGTATATATCGTTATACGTTATTACGTAATAGTATATATCGTTATACGTTACAACGTAACAATATATTACGTTATACGTTATATGGTAATACTATATAACGATATACGTTCTTACGTAATAGTATATATCGTTATGCGTTATAACGTAACACTATATATCGTTTTACGATATATGGTAATGCTACATAACGTTATACGTTATAACGTAACACTATATAACGTTATACGTTATGTGGTAATAGTATATATCGTTATACGTAATAACGTAACAATGTATAACGATATACGTTATATGGTAATACTATATATCGTTATACGTTATAACGTAACAATATGTAACGCTATACGTTATATGGTAATACTATATAACGATATACGATATTACGTAATAGTATATATCGTTATACGTTATAACGTAACACTGTATAACGTTATACGTTATATGGTAATACTATATATCGTTATACGTTATAACGTAACAATATATAACGCTATACGTTATATGGATATGCTATATAACGATATACGTTATTACGTAATAGTATATATCGTTATACGTTATTACGTAATAGTATATATCGTTATACGTTACAACGTAACAATAAATAACGTTATACTTTATATGGTAATGCTATATAACGATATACGTTATTACGTAATAGTATATATCGTTATACGTTATAACGTAACACTGTATCACGTTATACGTTATATGGTAATACTATATATCGTTATACGTTATAACGTAACAATATATAACGCTATACGTTATATGGTAATACTATATAACGATATTCGTTATTACGTAATAGTATATATCGTTATACGTTATAACGTAACACTATATATCGTTTTACGATATATGGTAATGCTATATAACGTTATACGTTATACCGTAACAATATATAACGTTATACGTTATATGGTAATACTATATATCGTTATACGTTATAACGTAACAATATGTAACGCTATACGTTATATGGTAATACTATATAACGATATACGATATTACGTAATAGTATATATCGTTATACGTTATAACGTAACACTGTATAACGTTATACGTTATATGGTAATACTATATATCGTTATACGTTATAACGTAACAATATATAACGCTATACGTTATATGGTAATACTATATAACGATATATGTTATTACGTAATAGTATATATCGTTATACGTTATAACGTAACAATATATAACGTTATACGTTATATGGTAATGCTATATAACGTTATACGTTATAACGTAACACTATATAACGTTATACGTTACATGGTAATAGTATAATTCGTTATACGTTATAACGTAACAATATATAACGTTATACGTTATATGGTAACAGTATATATCGTTATACGTTATAACGTAACAATATATAACGTTATACGTTATATGGTAATAGTATATATCGTTATACGTTATAACGTAACAATATATAACGTTATACGTTATATGGTAATGCTATATAACGTTATACGTTATAACGTAACAATATATAACGTTATACGTTATATGGTAATGCTATATAACGTTATACGTTATAACGTAACAATATATAACGTTATACGTTATATGGTAATAGTATATATCGTTATACGTTATAACGTAACAATATATAACGTTATACGTTATATGGTAATACTATATATCGTTATACGTTATAACGTAACAATATATAACGTTATACGTTATATGGTAATGCTATATAACGTTATACGTTATAACGTAACAATATATAACGCTATACGTTATATGGTAATAGTATATATCGTTATACGTTATAACGTAACAATATATAACGTTATACGTTATATGGTAATACTATATAACGATATACGTTCTTACGTAATAGTATATATCGTTTTACGTTATATGGTAATGCTATATAACGTTATACGTTATAACGTAACACTATATAACGTTATACGTTATATGGTAATACTATATATCGTTATACGTTATTACGTAACACTATATGTCGTTTTACGATATATGGTAATGCTACATAACGTTATACGTTATAACGTATCACTATATAACGTTATACGTTATGTGGTAATACTATATAACGATATACGTTATTACGTAATAGTATATATCGTTATACGTTATAACGTAACACTATATAACGTTATACGTTATATGGTAATTCTATATAACGTTATACGTTATTACGTAATAGTATATAACGTTATACGTTATATGGCAATACTATATAACGATATACGTTATTACGTAATAATATGTATCGTTATACCTTATAACGTAACACTATATATCGTTTTACGATATATGGTAATGCTATATAACGTTATACGTTATAACGTAACACTATATAACGTTATACGTTATATGGTAATACTATATATCGTTATACGTTATAACGTAACAATATATAACGTTATACGTTATATGGTAATACTATATAACAATATACGTTATTACGTAATAGTATATATCGTTTTACGTTATATGGTAATACTATATATCTTTATACGTTATAACGTAACAATATATAACGTTATACGTTATATGGAAATACTATATAACGATATACGTTATTACGTAACAATATATAACGTTATACGTTATATGGTAATACTATATAACGATATACGTTATTACGTATAGTATATATCGTTATACGTTATAACGTAACACTATATATCGTTTTACGATAAATGGTAATGCTACATATCGTTATACGTTATAACGTAACAATATATAACGCTATACGTTATATGGTAATACTATATAACGAACTACGATATTACGTAATACTATATATCGTTATACGTTATTACGTAATAGTATATAATGTTATACTTTATATGGTAATACTATGTAACGTTATACGTTATAACGTATCACTATATAACGTTATACGTTATATGGTAATACTATACAACAATATACGTTATTACGTAATAGTATATATCGTTTTACGTTATATGGTAATACTATATATCTTTATACGTTATAACGTAACAATATATAACGTTATACGTTATATGGAAATACTATATAACGATATATGTTATTACGTAACAATATATAACGTTATACGTTATATGGAAATGCTATATAACGATATACGTTATTACGTAATAGTATATATCGTTATACGTTATTACGTAATAGTATATACCGTTACACGTTATAACGTAACACTATATATCGTTTTTACGATATATGGAAATGCTACATAACGTTATACGTTATATGGTAATAGTATATATCGTTATACGTTATAACGTAACAATAAATAACGTTGTACGTAATATGGTAATACTATATAACGATATACGTTATTTCGTAATAGTATATATCGTTTTACGTTATATGGTAATGCTATATAACGTTATACGTTATAACGTAACACTATATAACGTTATACGTTATAACGTGACACTATATAACGTTATACGTTATACGGTAATAGTATATATCGTTATACGTTATAACGTAACAATATATAACGTTATACGTGATATGGTAATAGTATATATCGTTATACGTTATAATGAAACAATATATAACGTTATACGTTATATGGTAATGCTATATAACGTTATACGTTATAACGTAACAATATATAACGTTATACGTTATATGGTAATAGTATATATCGTTATACGTTATAACGTAACAATATATAACGTTATACGTTATATGGTAATAGTATATATCGTTATACGTTATAACGTAACAATATATAACGTTATACGTTATATGGTAATACTATATATCGCTATACGTTATAACGTAACAATATATAACGTTATACGTTATATGGTAATGCTATATAACGTTATACGTTATAACGTAACAATATATAACGTTATACGTTATATGGTAATAGTATATATCGTTATACGTTATAACGTAACAATATATAACGTTATACGTTATATGGTAATACTATATAACGATATACGTTATTACGTAATAGTATATATCGTTTTACGTTATATGGTAATGCTATATAACGTTATACGTTATAACGTAACAATATATAACGTTATACGTTATATGGTAATAGTATATATCGTTATACGTTATAACGTAACACTATATATCGTTATACGATAAATGGTAATGCTACATATCGTTATACGTTATAACGTAACAATATATAACGCTATACGTTATATGGTAATACTATATAACGAACTACGATATTACGTAATACTATATATCGTTATACGTTATTACGTAATAGTATATAATGTTATACTTTATATGGTAATACTATGTAACGTTATACGTTATAACGTATCACTATATAACGTTATACGTTATATGGTAATACTATATAACAATATACGTTATTACGTAATAGTATATATCGTTTTACGTTATATGGTAATACTATATATCTTTATACGTTATAACGTAACAATATATAACGTTATACGTTATATGGAAATACTATATAACGATATACGTTATTACGTAATAGTATAAATCGTTATACGTTATAACGTAACACTATATAACGTTATACGTTATATGGTAATACTATATATCTTTATACGTTATGACGTAACAATATATAACGTTATACGTTATATGGTAATACCATATAACGATATACGTTATTACGTAATAGTATATATCGTTATACGTTATAACGTAACAATATATAACGTCATACGTTATATGGAAATACTATATAACGATATACGATATTGCGTAATAGTATATATCGTTATACGTTATAACGTAACACTGTATAACGTTATACGTTATATGGTAATACTATATATCGTTATACGTTATAACGTAACAATATATAACGCTATACGTTATATGGTAATACTATATAACGAAATACGTTATTACGTAATAGTATATATCGTTATACGTTATAACGTAACAATATATAACGTTATACGTTATATGGTAATGCTATATAACGTTATACGTTATAACGTAACAATATATAACGTTATACGTTATATGGTAATGCTATATAACGTTATACGTTATACCGTAACAATATATAACGTTATACGTTATATGGTAATACTATATATCGTTATACGTTATAACGTAACAATATATAACGTTATACGTTATATGGTAATGCTATATAACGTTATACGTTATAACGTAACAATATATAACGTTATACGTTATATGGTAATAGTATATATCGTTATACGTTATAACGTATCACTATATAACGTTATACGTTATATGGTAAGACTATATAACAATATACGTTATTACGAAGTAGTATATATCGTTTTACGTTATATGGTAATGCTATATAACGATATACGTTATAACGTAACACTATATAACGTTATACGTTATATGGTAATACTATATACCGTTATACGTTATAACGTAACAATATATAACGTTATACGTTATGTGGTAATACTATATAACGATATACGTTATTACGTAATAGTATATATCGTTATACGTTATAACGTAACACTATATAACGTTATACGTTATATGGTAATTCTATATAACGTTATACGTTATAACGTAACAATATATAACGCTATACGTTATATGGTAATACTATATAACGAACTACGATATTACGTAATACTATATATCGTTATACGTTATTACGTAATAGTATATAATGTTATACTTTATATGGTAAGACTATGTAACGTTATACGTTATAACGTATCACTATATAACGTTATACGTTATATGGTAATACTATATAACAATATACGTTATTACGTAATAGTATATATCGTTTTACGTTATATGGTAATACTATATATCTTTATACGTTATAACGTAACAATATATAACGTTATACGTTATATGGAAATACTATATAACGATATACGTTATTACGTAACAATATATAACGTTATACGTTATATGGAAATGCTATATAACGATATACGTTATTACGTAATAGTATATATCGTTATACGTTATTACGTAATAGTATATATCGTTATACGTTATAACGTAACACTATATATCGTTTTACGATATATGGAAATGCTACATAACGTTATACGTTATAACGTAACAATATATAACGTTATACGTTATATGGTAATAGTATATATCGTTATACGTTATAACGTAACAATATATAACGTTGTACGTTATATGGTAATACTATATAACGATATACGTTATTTCGTAATAGTATATATCGTATTACGTTATATGGTAATGCTATATAACGTTATACGTTATAACGTAACACTATATAACGTTATACGTTATAACGTGACACTATATAACGTTATACGTTATATGGTAATAGTATATATCGTTATACGTTATAACGTAACAATATATAACGTTATACGTGATATGGTAATAGTATATATCGTTATACGTTATAACGTAACAATATATAACGTTATACGTTATATGGTAATGCTATATAACGTTATACGTTATAACGTAACAATATATAACGTTATACGTTATATGGTAATGCTATATAACGTTATACGTTATAACGTAACAATATATAACGTTATACGTTATATGGTAATAGTATATATCGTTATACGTTATAACGTAACAATATATAACGTTATACGTGATATGGTAATAGTATATATCGTTATACGTTATAATGTAACAATATATAACGTTATACGTTATATGGTAATGCTATATAACGTTATACGTTATAACGTAACAATATATAACGTTATACGTTATATGGTAATAGTATATATCGTTATACGTTATAACGTAACAATATATAACGTTATACGTTATATGGTAATAGTATATATCGTTATACGTTATAACGTAACAATATATAACGTTATACGTTATATGGTAATACTATATATCGTTATACGTTATAACGTAACAATATATAATGTTATACGTTATATGGTAATGCTATATAACGTTATACGTTATAACGTAACAATATATAACGTTATACGTTATATGGTAATAGTATATATCGTTATACGTTATATGGTAATAGTATATATCGTTGTACGTTATAACGTAACAATATATAACGTTATACGTTATATGGTAATACTATATAACGATATACGTTATTACGTAATATTATATATCGTTTTACGTTATATGGTAATGCTATATAACGTTATACGTTATAATGTAACAATATATAACGTTATACGTTATATGGTAATAGTATATATCGTTATACGTTATAACGTAACACTATATATCGTTTTACGATAAATGGTAATGCTACATATCGTTATACGTTATAACGTAACAATATATAACGCTATACGTTATATGGTAATACTATATAACGAACTACGATATTACGTAATACTATATATCGTTATACGTTATTACGTAATAGTATATAATGTTATACTTTATATGGTAATACTATGTAACGTTATACGTTATAACGTATCACTATATAACGTTATACGTTATATGGTAATACTATATAACAATATACGTTATTACGTAATAGTATATATCGTTTTACGTTATATGGTAATACTATATATCTTTATACGTTATAACGTAACAATATATAACGTTATACGTTATATGGAAATACTATATAACGATATACGTTATTACGTAATAGTATATATCGTTATACGTTATAACGTAACACTATATAACGTTATACGTTATATGGTAATACTATATATCTTTATACGTTATGACGTAACAATATATAACGTTATACGTTATATGGTAATACCATATAACGATATACGTTATTACGTAATAGTATATATCGTTATACGTTATAACGTAACACTATATATCGTTTTACGATATATCTTAATGCTATATAACGTTATACGTTATACCGTAACAATATATAATGTTATACGTTATATGGTAATAATTTATATCGTTATACGTTATAACGCAACACTATATAACGTTATACGTTATATGGTAATACTATATAACGATATACGTTATTACGTAATAGTATATATCGTTACACGTTATAACGTAACACTATATATCGTTTTACGATATATGGTAATGCTATATAACGTTATACGTTATACTGTAACAATATATAACGTTATACGTTATATGGTAATACTATATATCGTTATACGTTATAACGCAACACTATATAACGTTATACGTTATATGGTAATACTATATAACGATATACGTTATTACGTAATAGTATATATCGTTACACGTTATAACGTAACACTATATATCGTTTTACGATATATGGTAATGCTATATAACGTTATACGTTATACTGTAACAATATATAACGCTATACGTTATATGGTAATACCATATAACGATATACGTTATTACGTAATAGTATATATCGTTATACGTTATAACGTAACACTATATATCGTTTTACGATATATGGTAATGCTATATAACGTTATACGTTATACCGTAACAATATATAACGTTATACGTTATATGGTAATACTATATATCGTTATACGTTATAACGTAACAATATGTAACGCTATACGTTATATGGTAATACTATATAACGATATACGATATTACGTAATAGTATATATCGTTATACGTTATAACGTAACACTGTATAACGTTATACGTTATATGGTAATACTATATATCGTTATACGTTATAACGTAACAATATATAACGCTATACGTTATATGGTAATACTATATAACGATATACGTTATTACGTAATAGTATATATCGTTGTACGTTATAACGTAACAATATATAACGTTATACGTTATATGGTAATACTATGTAACGTTATAAGTTATAACGTATCACTATATAACGTTATACGTTATATGGTAATACTATATAACAATATACGTTATTACGTAATAGTATATATCGTTTTACGTTATATGGTAATACTATATATCTTTATACGTTATAACGTAACAATATATAACGTTATACGTTATATGGAAATACTATATAACGATATACGTTATTACGTAATAGTATATATCGTTATACGTTATAACGTAACACTATATAACGTTATACGTTATATGGTAATACTATATATCTTTATACGTTATGACGTAACAATATATAACGTTATACGTTATATGGTAATACCATATAACGATATACGTTATTACGTAATAGTATATATCGTTATACATTATAACGTAACACTATATATCGTTTTACGATATATGGTAATGCTATATAACGTTATACGTTATACCGTAACAATATATAATGTTATACGTTATATGGTAATAATTTATATCGTTATACGTTATAACGCAACACTATATAACGTTATACGTTATATGGTAATACTATATAACGATATACGTTATTACGTAATAGTATATATCGTTACACGTTATAACGTAACACTATATAACGTTATACGTTATTACGTAATAGTATATATCGTTTTACGTTATATGGTAATGCTATATAACGTTATACGTTATAACGTAACACTATATAACGTTATTCGTTATAACGTAAAACTATATAACGATATACGTTATATGGTAATAGTATATATCGTTATACGTTATAACGTAACAATATATAACGTTACACGTTATATGGTAATACTATATAACGATATACGTTATTACGTAATAGTATATATCGTTATACGTTATAACGTAACACTATATAACGTTATACGTTATATGGTAATACTATATATCTTTCTACGTTATGACGTAACAATATATAACGTTATACGTTATATGGTAATACCATATAACGATATACGTTATTACGTAATAGTATATATCGTTATACGTTATAACGTAACACTATATATCGTTTTACGATATATGGTAATGCTATATAACGTTATACGTTATACCATAACAATATGTAACGTTACACGTTATATGGTAATGCTATATAACGTTATACGTTATAACGTAACAATATATAACGTTATACGTTATATGGTAATAGTATATATCGTTATACGTTATAACGTAACAATATATAACGTTATACGTTATATGGTAATACTATATAACGATATACGTTATTACGTAATAGTATATATCGTTTTACGTTATATGGTAATGCTATATAACGTTATACGTTATAACGTAACAATATATAACGTTATGCGTTATATGGTAATAGTATATATCGTTATACGTTATAACGTAACACTATATATCGTTATACGATAAATGGTAATGCTACATATCGTTATACGTTATAACGTAACAATATATAACGCTATACGTTATATGGTAATACTATATAACGAACTACGATATTACGTAATACTATATATCGTTATACGTTATTACGTAATAGTATATAATGTTATACTTTATATGGTAATACTATGTAACGTTATACGTTATAACGTATCACTATATAACGTTATACGTTATATGGTAATACTATATAACAATATACGTTATTACGTAATAGTATAATCGTTTTACGTTATATGGTAATACTATATATCTTTATACCTTATAACGTAACAATATATAACGTTATACGTTATATGGAAATACTATATAACGATATACGTTATTACGTAATAGTATAAATCGTTATACGTTATAACGTAACACTATATAACGTTATACGTTATATGGTAATACTATATATCTTTATACGTTATGACGTAACAATATATAACGTTATACGTTATATGGTAATACCATATAACGATATACGTTATTACGTAATAGTATATATCGTTATACGTTATAACGTAACAATATATAACGTTATACGTTATATGGAAATTCTATATAACGATATACGATATTACGTAATAGTATATATCGTTATACGTTATAACGTAACACTGTATAACGTTATACGTTATATGGTAATACTATATATCGTTATACGTTATAACGTAACAATATATAACGCTATACGTTATATGGTAATACTATATAACGAAATACGTTATTACGTAATAGTATATATCGTTATACGTTATAACGTAACAATATATAACGTTATACGTTATATGGTAATGCTATATAACGTTATACGTTATAACGTAACAATATATAACGTTATACGTTATATGGTAATGCTATATAACGTTATACGTTATAACGTAACAATATATAACGTTATACGTTATATGGTAATACTATATATCGTTATACGTTATAACGTAACAATATATAACGTTATACGTTATATGGTAATGCTATATAACGTTATACGTTATAACGTAACAATATATAACGTTATACGTTATATGGTAATAGTATATATCGTTATACGTTATAACGTATCACTATATAACGTTATACGTTATATGGTAAGACTATATAACAATATACGTTATTACGAAATAGTATATATCGTTTTACGTTATATAGTAATGCTATATAACGATATACGTTATAACGTAACACTATATAACGTTATACGTTATATGGTAATACTATATACCGTTATACGTTATAACGTAACAATATATAACGTTATACGTTATGTGGTAATACTATATAACGATATACGTTATTACGTAATAGTATATATCGTTATACGTTATAACGTAACACTATATAACGTTATACGTTATATGGTAATTCTATATAACGTTATACGTTATTACGTAATAGTATATAACGTTATACGTTATATGGCAATACTATATAACGATATACGTTATCACGTAATAATATATATCGTTATACCTTATAACGTAACACTATATATCGTTTTACGATATATGGTAATGCTATATAACGTTATACGTTATAACGTAACATTATATAACGTTATACGTTATATGGTAATACTATATATCGTTATACGTTATAACGTAACAATATATAACGTTATACGTTATAGGGTAATGCTATATAACTGTATACGTTATTACGTAATAGTATATATCGTTATACGTTATTACGTAATAGTATATATCGTTATACGTTTCAACGTAACAATATATAACGTTATACGTTATATGGTAATACTATATAACGATATACGTTATTACGTAATAGTATATATCGTTATACGTTATAACGTAACAATATATAACGTTATACGTGATATGGTAATAGTATATATCGTTATACGTTATAATGAAACAATATATAACGTTATACGTTATATGGTAATGCTATATAACGTTATACGTTATAACGTAACAATATATAACGTTATACGTTATATGGTAATAGTATATATCGTTATACGTTATAACGTAACAATATATAACGTTATACGTTATATGGTAATAGTATATATCGTTATACGTTATAACGTAACAATATATAACGTTATACGTTATATGGTAATACTATATATCGTTATACGTTATAACGTAACAATATATAACGTTATACGTTATATGGTAATGCTATATAACGTTATACGTTATAGGGTAATGCTATATAACTGTATACGTTATTACGTAATAGTATATATCGTTATACGTTATTACGTAATAGTATATATCGTTATACGTTTCAACGTAACAATATATAACGTTATACGTTATATGGTAATACTATATAACGATATACGTTATTACGTAATAGTATATATCGTTATACGTTATAACGTAACAATATATAACGTTATACGTGATATGGTAATAGTATATATCGTTATACGTTATAATGAAACAATATATAACGTTATACGTTATATGGTAATGCTATATAACGTTATACGCTATAACGTAACAATATATAACGTTATAGGTTATATGGTAATAGTATATATCGTTATACGTTATAACGTAACAATATATAACGTTATACGTTATATGGTAATAGTATATATCGTTATACGTTATAACGTAACAACATATAACGTTATACGTTATATGGTAATACTATATATCGTTATACGTTATAACGTAACAATATATAACGTTATACGTTATATGGTAATGCTATATAACGTTATACGTTATAACGTAACAATATATAACGTTATACGTTATATGGTAATAGTATATATCGTTATACGTTATAACGTAACAATATATAACGTTCTACGTTATATGGTAATACTATATAACGATATACGTTATTACGTAATAGTATATATCGTTTTACGTTATATGGTAATGCTATATAACGTTATACGTTATAACGTAACAATATATAACGTTATACGTTATATGGTAATAGTATATATCGTTATACGTTATAACGTAACAATATATAACGTTATACGTTATATGGTAATACTATGTAACGTTATAAGTTATAACGTATCACTATATAACGTTATACGTTATATGGTAATACTATATAACAATATACGTTATTACGTAATAGTATATATCGTTTTACGTTATATGGTAATACTATATATCTTTATACGTTATAACGTAACAATATATAACGTTATACGTTATATGGAAATACTATATAACGATATACGTTATTACGTAATAGTATATATCGTTATACGTTATAACGTAACACTATATAACGTTATACGTTATATGGTAATACTATATATCTTTATACGTTATGACGTAACAATATATAACGTTATACGTTATATGGTAATACCATATAACGATATACGTTATTACGTAATAGTATATATCGTTATACGTTATAACGTAACACTATATATCGTTTTACGATATATGGTAATGCTATATAACGTTATACGTTATACCGTAACAATATATAATGTTATACGTTATATGGTAATAATTTATATCGTTATACGTTATAACGCAACACTATATAACGTTATACGTTATATGGTAATACTATATAACGATATACGTTATTACGTAATAGTATATATCGTTACACGTTATAACGTAACACTATATAACGTTATACGTTATTACGTAATAGTATATATCGTTTTACGTTATATGGTAATGCTATATAACGTTATACGTTATAACGTAACACTATATAACGTTATTCGTTATAACGTAAAACTATATAACGATATACGTTATATGGTAATAGTATATATCGTTATACGTTATAACGTAACAATATATAACGTTACACGTTATATGGTAATACTATATAACGATATACGTTATTACGTAATAGTATATATCGTTATACGTTATAACGTAACACTATATAACGTTATACGTTATATGGTAATACTATATATCTTTCTACGTTATGACGTAACAATATATAACGTTATACGTTATATGGTAATACCATATAACGATATACGTTATTACGTAATAGTATATATCGTTATACGTTATAACGTAACACTATATATCGTTTTACGATATATGGTAATGCTATATAACGTTATACGTTATACCATAACAATATATAACGTTACACGTTATATGGTAATACTATATAACGATATACGTTATTACGTAATAGTATATATCGTTATACGTTATAACGTAACACTATATAACGTTATACGTTATTACGTAATAGTATATATCGTTTTACGTTATATGGTAATGCTATATAACGTTATACGTTATAACGTAACACTATATAACGTTATTCGTTATAACGTAAAACTATATAACGATATACGTTATATGGTAATAGTATATATCGTTATACGTTATAACGTAACAATATATAACGTTATACGTTATATGGTAATAGTATATATCGTTATACTTTATAACGTAAAAATATATAACGTTATACGTTATATGGTAATACTATATAACGATATACGTTATTACGTAATAGTATACATCGTTACACGTTATAACGAAACACTATACATCGTTTGACGATATATGGTAATGCTATATAACGTTATACGTTATACCGTAACAATATATAACGTTATACGTTATATGGTAATACTATATATCGTTATACGTTATAACGTAACAATATGTAACGCTACACGTTATATGGTAATACTATATAACGATATACGATATTACGTAATAGTATATATCGTTATACGTTATTACGTAATAGTATATAATGTTATACTTTATATGGTAATACTATATAACGTTGTACGTTATAACGTATCACTATATAACGTTATACGTTATATGGTAATGCTATATAACGTTATACGTTATATGGTAATGCTATATAACGTTATACGTTATATGGTAATGCTATATAACGTTATACGTTATATGGTAATGCTATATAACGTTATACGTTATAACGTAACAATATATAACGTTATACGTTATATGGTAATAGTATATATCGTTATACGTTATAACGTAACAATATATAACGTTATACGTTATATGGTAATGGTATATATCGTTATACTTTATAACGTAACAATATATAACGTTATACGTTATATGGTAATACTATATAACGATATACGTTATTACGTAGTAGTATATATCGTTTTACGTTATATGGTAATGCTATATAACGTTATACGTTATATGGTAATGCTATATAACGATATACGTTACAACGTAACACTATATAACGTTATACGTTATATGGTAATACTATATATCGTTATACGTTATAACGTAACAATATATAACGTTATACGCTATATGGTAATACTATGTAACGATATACGTTATTACGTAATAGTATATATCGTTATACGTTATAACGTAACACTATATAACGTTATACGTTATATGGTAAGACTATATAACAATATACGTTATTACGTAATTGCATATATCCTTTTACGTTATATGGTAATGCTATATAACGATATACGTTACAACGTAACACTATATAACGTTATACGTTATATGGTAATACTATATATCGTTATACGTTATAACGTAACAATATATAACGTTATATGTTATATGGTAATACTATATAACGATATACGTTATTACGTAATAGTATATATCGTTATACGTTATAACGTAACACTATATAACGTTATACGTTATATGGTAATTCTATATAACGTTATACGTTATTACGTAATAGTATATATCGTTTTACCTTATATGGTAATGCTATATATCGTTATACGTTATAACGTAACACTATATATCGTTTTACGATATATGGTAATGCTACATAACGTTATACGTTATAACGTAACACTATATAACGTTATACGTTATATGGTAATTTTATATAACGTTACATGTTATTACGTAATAGTATATATCGTTATACGTTATTACGTAATAGTATATAATGTTATACTTTATATGGTAATACTATATAACGTTATACGTTATAACGTATCAATATATAACGTTATACGTTATATGGTAAGATTATATAACAATATACGTTATTACGTCATAGTATATATCCTTTTACGTTATATGGTAATGCTATATAACGATATACGTTATAACGTAACACTATATAACGTTACACGTTATATGGTAATAGTATATATCGTTATACGTTATAACGTAACAATATATAACGTTATACGTTATATGGACTATATAACGATATACGTTATTACGTAATAGTCTATATCGTTATACGTTATAACGTAACACTATATATCGTTTACGATATATGGTAATGCTATATAACGTTATACGTTATAACGTAACACTATATAACGTTATACGTTATATGGTAATACTATATAACGATATACGTTATTACGTAATAGTGTATATCGTTATACGTTATAACGTAACACTATATAACGTTATACGTTATATGGTAATACTATATATCGTTATACGTTATAACGTAACAATATATAACGTTATAGGTTATATGGTAATGCCATATAACGATATACGTTATTACGTAATAGTATATATCGTTATACGTTATTACGTAATAGAATATAATGTTATACTTTATATGGTAATACTATATAACGTTATACGTTAAACGTATCACTATATAACGTTATACGTTATATGGTATGACTAAATAACAATATACGTTATTACGTAATAGTATATATCCTTTTACGTTATATGGTAATGCTATATAACAATATACGTTATAACGTAACACTATATAACGTTATACGTTATATGCTAATACTACATATCGTTATACGTAAACGTAACGTAACAATATATAACGTTATACGTTATATGGTAATACTATATAACGATATACGTTATTACGTAATAGTATATATCGTTATACGTTATAACGTAACACTATATAACGTTATACGTTATATGGTAATTCTATATAACGTTATACTTTATTACGTAATAGTATATTCCGTTTTACCACCTTATATGGTAATGCTATATAACGTTATACGTTATAACGTAACACTATATAACGGTATACGTTATATGGTAATAGTATATATCGTTATACGTTATAACGTAACAATATATAGCGTTATACGTTATATGGTAATACTATATAACGATATACGTTATTACGTAATAGTATATATCGCTTTACGTTATATGGTAATGCTATATAACGTTATACGTTATAACGTAACACTATATAACGTTATACGTTACATGGTAATAGTATATATCGTTATACGTTATCACGAAACCATATATAACGTTATACGTTATATGGTAACAGTATATATCGTTATACGTTATAACGTAACAATATATAACGTTATACGTTATATGGTAATACTATATAACGATATACGTTATTACGTAATAGTATATATCGTTATACGTTATAACGTAACACAATATATCGTAGTACGATATATGGTAATTCTATATAACGTTATACGTTATTACGTAATATTATATATCGTTTTACGTTATATGGTAATGCTATATAACGTTATACGTTATAACGTAACACTATATAACGTTATACGTTATAACGTAACATTATACAACGTTATACGTTATATGGTAATAGTATATATCGTTATACGTTATAACGTAACAATGTATAACGTTATACGTTATATGGTAATACTATATAACGATTATACGTATTACGTAATAGTATATTCGTTATACGTTATAACGTAACAATATATAACGTTATACGTTATATGGTAATAGTATATATCGTTATACGTTATAACGTAACAATATATAACGTTATACGTTATATGGTAATACTATATAACGATATACGTTATTACGTAGTTGTATATATCGTTTTACGTTATATGATAATGCTATATAACGTTATACGTTATAACGTAACACTATATAACGTTATACGTTATATGGTAATACTATATATCGTTATACGTTATAACGTAACAATGTATAACGTTATACGTTATATGGTAATACTATATAACGATATACGTTATTACGTAATAGTATATATCGTTATACGTTATATGATAATGCTATATAACGTTATACGTTATAACGTAACACTATATAACGTTATACGTTATATGGTAATACTATATATCGTTATACGTTATAACGTAACAATGTATAACGTTATACGTTATATGGTAATACTATATAACGATATACGTTATTACGTAATAGTATATATCGTTATACGTTATAACGTAACACTATATAAACGTTATACGTTATATGGTAAGACTATATAACAATATACGTTATTACGTAATTGTATATATCCTTTTACGTTATATGGTAATGCTATATAACGATATACGTTACAACGTAACACTATATAACGTTATACGTTATATGGTAATACTATATATCGTTATACCGTTATAACGTAACAATATATAACGTTATACGTTATATGGTAATACTATATATCGTTATACGTTATAACGTAACACTATATACCGTTATACGTTATATGGTAATACTATATAACGTTATACGTTATAACGTATCACTATATAACGTTATACGTTATATGGTAAGATTATATAACAATATACGTTATTACGTAATAGTATATATCCTTTTACGTTATATGGTAATGCTATATAACGATATACGTTATAACGTAAACACTATATAACGTTATACGTTATATGGTAATACTATATATCGTAATACGTTATAACGTAACAATATATAACGTTACACGTTATATGGTAATAGTATATATCGTTATACGTTACAATGTAACAATATGTAACGTTATACGTTATATGGTAATACTATATAACGATATACGTTATTACGTAATAGTATATATCGTTATACGTTATAACGTAACACTATATATCGTTTTACGATAAATGGTAATGCTACATATCGTTATACGTTATAACGTAACAATATATAACGCTATACGTTATATGGTAATACTATATAACGAACTACGATATTACGTAATAGTATATATCGTTATACGTTATCACGTAATAGTATATAATGTTATACTTTATATGGTAATACTATATAACGTTATACGTTATAACGTATCACTATATAACGTTATACGTTATATGGTAATACTATATAACAATATACGTTATTACGCAATAGTATATATCGTTTTACGTTATATGGTAATACTATATATCTTTATACGTTATAACGTAACAATATATAACGTTATACGTTATATGGAAATACTATATAACGATATACGTTATTACGTAGTTGTATATATCGTTTTACGTTATATGATAATGCTATATAACGTTATACGTTATAACGTAACACTATATAACGTTATACGTTATATGGTAATACTATATAACGATATACGTTATTACGTAATAGTATATATCGTTTTACTTTATATGGTAATACTATATATCGTTATACGTTATAACGTAACAATACATAACGTTATACGTTATATGGTAATACCATATAACGATATACGTTATTACGTAATAGTATATATCGTTATACGTTATAACGAAACACTATATATCGTTTTACGATATATGGTAATGCTACATAACGTTATACGTTATAACGTAACACTATATAACGTTATACGTTATATGGTAATAGTATATATCGTTATACGTTATAACGTAACAATATATAACGTTATACGTTATATGGTAATAGTATATATCGTTATACGTTATAACGTAACAATATATAACGTTATACGTTATATGGTAATACTATATAACGTTATACGTTATAACGTAACAATATATAACGTTATACGTTATATGGTAATAGTATATATCGTTATACGTTATAACGTAACAATATATAACGTTATACGTTATATGGTAATAGTATATATCGTTATACGTTATAACGTAACATTATATAACGTTATACGTTATATGGTAATACTATATAACGATATACGTTATTACGTAATAGTATATATCGTTTTACGTTATATGGTAATGCTATATAACGTTATACGTTATAACGTAACACTATATAACGTTATACGTTACATGGTAATAGTATATATCGTTATACGTTATAACGAAACCATATATAACGTTATACGTTATATGGTATCAGTATATATCGTTATACGTTATAACGTAACAATATATAACGTTATACGTTATATGGTAATACTATATAACGATATACGTTATTACGTAATAGTATATATCGTTATACGTTATAACGTAACACTATATATCGTTTTACGATATATGGTAATGCTATATAACGTTAAACGTTATAACGTAACACTATATAACGTTATACGTTATATGGTAATACTATATATCGTTATACGTTATAACGTATCAATATATAACGTTATACGTTATATGGTAATGCTATATAACGATATACGTTATTACGTAATAGTATATATCGTTATACGTTATTACGTAATAGTATATATCGTTATACGTTACAACATAACAATAAATAACGTTATACGTTATATGGTAATACTATATAACGATATACGTTATTACGTAATAGTATATATCGTTATACGTTATAACGTAACACTATATAACGTTATACGTTATATGGTAATAGTATATATGGTTATACGTTATAACGTAACAATATATAACGTTATTCGTTATATGGTAATACTATATAACGATATACGTTATTACGTAATAGTATATATCGTTATACGTTATAACGTAACACTATATATCGTTTTACGTTATATGGTAATTCTATATAACGTTATACGTTATTACGTAATAGTATATATCGCTTTACGTTATATGGTAATGCTATATAACGATATGCGTTACAACGTAACACTATATAACGTTATACGTTATAACGTAACACTATATAACGTTATACGTTATATGGTAATAGTATATATCGTTATACGTTATAACGTAACAATATATAATGTTATACGTTATATGGTAATACTATATAACGATATGCGTTATTACGTAGTAGTATATATCGTTTTACGTTATATGGTAATAGTATATATCGTTATACGTTATAACGTAACAATATAGAACGTTATACGTTATATGGTAATAGTATATATCGTTATACGTTATAACGTAACAATATATAACGTTATACGTTATATGGTAATAGTATATATCGTTATACGTTATAACGTAACAATATATAACGTTATACGTTATATGGTAATACTGTATAACGATATACGTTATTATGTAGTAGTATATATCGTTTTACGTTATATGGTAATGCTATATAACGTTATACGTTATAACGTAACACTATATAACGTTATACGTTATGTGGTAATACTATATATCGTTATACGTTATAACGTAACAATATATAACGTTATACGTTATATGGTAATGCCATATAACCATATACGTTATTACGTAATAGTATATATCGTTATACGTTATTACGTAATAGTATATAATGTTATACTTTATATGGTAATACTATATAACGTTATACGTTATAACGTATCACTATATAACGTTATACGTTATATGGTAAGACTATATAACAATATTCGTTATTACGTAATTGTATATATCCTTTTACGTTATATGGTAATGCTATATAACGATATACGTTACAACGTAACACTATATAACGTTATACGTTATATGGTAAGACTATATATCGTTATACGTTATAACGTAACAATATATAACGTTATACGTTATATGGTAATACTATATAACGATATACGTTATTACGTAATAGTATATATCGTTATACGTTATAACGTAACACTATATAACGTTATACGTTATATGGTAAGACTATATAACAATATACGTTATTACATAATTGTATATATCCTTTTACGTTATATGGTAATGCTATATAACGATATACGTCACAACGTAACACTATATAACGTTATACGTTATATTGTAATACTATATATCGTTATACGTTATAACGTAACAATATATAACGTTATACGTTATATGGTAATACTATATAACGATATACGTTATTACGTAATAGTATATATCGTTATACGTTATAAAGTAACACTATATAACGTTATACGTTATATGGTAATTCTATATAACGATATACGTTATTACGTAATAGTATATATCGTTATACGTTATAACGTAACACTATATAACGTTATACGTTATATGGTAATGCTATATAACGTTATACGTTATAACGTAACACTATATAACGTTATACGTTATATGGTAATTTTATATAACGTTATATGTTATTACGTAATAGTATATATCGTTATACGTTATTACGTAATAGTATATAATGTTATACTTTATATGGTAATACTATATAACGTTATACGTTATAACGTAACAATATATAACGTTATACGTTATATGGTAATACTATATAGCGATATGCGTTATAACGTAGTAGTATATATCGTTTTACGTTATATGGTAATGCTATATATCGTTATACGTTATAACGTAACAATATATAACGTTATACGTTATATGGTAATAGTATATATCGTTATACGTTATAACGTAACAATATATAACGTTATACGTTATATGTTAATGCCATATAACCATATACGTTATTACGTAATAGTATATATCGTTATACGTTATTACGTAATAGTATATAATGTTATACTTTATATGGTAATACTATATAACGTTATACGTTATAACGTATCACTATATAACGTTATACGTTATATGGTAAGACTATATAACAATATTCGTTATTACGTAATTGTAAATATTCTTTTACGTTATATGGTAATGCTATATAACGATATACGTTACAACGTAACACTATATAACGTTATACGTTATATGGTAAGACTATATATCGTTATACGTTATAACGTAACAATATATAACATTATACGTTATATGGTAATACTATATAACGATATACGTTATTACGTAATAGTATATATCGTTATACGTTATAAAGTAACACTATATAACGTTATACGTTATATGGTAATTCTATATAACGATATACGTTGTTACGTAATAGTATATATCGTTATACGTTATAACGTAACACTATATAACGTTATACGTTATATGGTAATACTATATATCGTTATACGTTATAACGTAACAATATGTAACGCTACACGTTATATGGTAATACTATATAACGATATACGATATTACGTAATAGTATATATCGTTATACGTTATTACGTAATAGTATATAATGTTATACTTTATATGGTAATACTATATAACGTTGTACGTTATAACGTATCACTATATAACGTTATACGTTATATGGTAATACTATATATCGTTATACGTTATAACGTCACAATATATAACGTTATACGTTATATGGTAATACTATATAACGATATACGTTATTACGTGATAGTATATATCGTTATACGCTATTACGTAATAGTATATAATGTTATACTTTATATGGTAATACTATATAACGTTATACGTTATAACGTATCACTATATAACGTTATACGTTATATGGAAATACTATATAACGATATACGTTATTACGTAATAGTATAAATCGTTTTACTTTATATGGTAATACTATATATCGTTATACGTTATAACGTAACAATACATAACGTTATACGTTATATGGAAATACTATATAACGATATACGTTATTACGTAATAGTGTATATCGTTATACGTTATTAGGTAATAGTATATAATGTTATACTTTATATGGTAATACTATATAACGTTCTACATTATATGGTAATACTATATATCGTTATACGTTATAACGTCACAATATATAACGTTATACGTTATATGGAAATACTATATAACGATATACGTTATTACGTAATAGTATATATCGTTTTACTTTATATGGTAATACTATATATCGTTATACGTTATAACGTAACAATACATAACGTTATACGTTATATGGTAATACCATATAACGATATACGTTATTACGTAATAGTATATATCGTTATACGTTATAACGAAACACTATATATCGTTTTACGATATATGGTAATGCTACATAACGTTATACGTTATAACGTAACACTATATAACGTTATACGTTATATGGTAATAGTATATATCGTTATACGTTATAACGTAACAATATATAACGTTATACGTTATATGGTAATAGTATATATCGTTATACGTTATAACGTAACAATATATAACGTTATACGTTATATGGTAATACTATATAACGTTATACGTTATAACGTAACAATATATAACGTTATATGTTATATGGTAATAGTATATATCGTTATACGTTATAACGTAACAATATATAACGTTATACGTTATATGGTAATAGTATATATCGTTATACGTTATAACGTAACATTATATAACGTTATACGTTATATGGTAATACTATATAACGATATACGTTATTACGTAATAGTATATATCGTTTTACGTTATATGGTAATGCTATATAACGTTATACGTTATAACGTAACACTATATAACGTTACACGTTACATGGTAATAGTATATATCGTTATACGTTATAACGAAACCATATATAACGTTATACGTTATATGGTATCAGTATATATCGTTATACGTTATAACGTAACAATATATAACGTTATACGTAATATGGTAATACTATATAACGATATACGTTATTACGTAATAGTATATATCGTTATACGTTATAACGTAACACTATATATCGTTTTACGATATATGGTAATGCTATATAACGTTAAACGTTATAACGTAACACTATATAACGTTATACGTTATATGGTAATACTATATATCGTTATACGTTATAACGTATCAATATATAACGTTATACGTTATATGGTAATGCTATATAACGATATACGTTATTACGTAATAGTATATATCGTTATACGTTATTACGTAATAGTATATATCGTTATACGTTACAACATAACAATAAATAACGTTATACGTTATATGGTAATACTATATACCGATATACGTTATTACGTAATAGTATATATCGTTATACGTTATAACGTAACACTGTATAACGTTATACGTTATATGGTAATACTATATATCGTTATACGTTATAACGTAACAATATATAACGCTATACGTTATATGGTAATACTATATAACGATATACGATATTACGTAATAGTATATATCGTTATACGTTATAACGTAACACTGTATAACGTTATACGTTATATGGTAATACTATATATCGTTATACGTTATAACGTAACAATATATAACGCTATACGTTATATGGTAATACTATATAACGATATACGTTATTACGTAATAGTATATATCGTTGTACGTTATAACGTAACAATATATAACGTTATACGTTATATGGTAATACTATGTAACGTTATAAGTTATAACGTATCACTATATAACGTTATACGTTATATGGTAATACTATATAACAATATACGTTATTACGTAATAGTATATATCGTTTTACGTTATATGGTAATACTATATATCTTTATACGTTATAACGTAACAATATATAACGTTATACGTTATATGGAAATACTATATAACGATATACGTTATTACGTAATAGTATATATCGTTATACGTTATAACGTAACACTATATAACGTTATACGTTATATGGTAATACTATATATCTTTATACGTTATGACGTAACAATATATAACGTTATACGTTATATGGTAATACCATATAACGATATACGTTATTACGTAATAGTATATATCGTTATACATTATAACGTAACACTATATATCGTTTTACGATATATGGTAATGCTATATAACGTTATACGTTATACCGTAACAATATATAATGTTATACGTTATATGGTAATAATTTATATCGTTATACGTTATAACGCAACACTATATAACGTTATACGTTATATGGTAATACTATATAACGATATACGTTATTACGTAATAGTATATATCGTTACACGTTATAACGTAACACTATATAACGTTATACGTTATTACGTAATAGTATATATCGTTTTAACGTTATATGGTAATGCTATATAACGTTATACGTTATAACGTAACACTATATAACGTTATTCGTTATAACGTAAAACTATATAACGATATACGTTATATGGTAATAGTATATATCGTTATACGTTATAACGTAACAATATATAACGTTACACGTTATATGGTAATACTATATAACGATATACGTTATTACGTAATAGTATATATCGTTATACGTTATAACGTAACACTATATAACGTTATACGTTATATGGTAATACTATATATCTTTCTACGTTATGACGTAACAATATATAACGTTATACGTTATATGGTAATACCATATAACGATATACGTTATTACGTAATAGTATATATCGTTATACGTTATAACGTAACACTATATATCGTTTTACGATATATGGTAATGCTATATAACGTTATACGTTATACCATAACAATATGTAACGTTACACGTTATATGGTAATGCTATATAACGTTATACGTTATAACGTAACAATATATAACGTTATACGTTATATGGTAATAGTATATATCGTTATACGTTATAACGTAACAATATATAACGTTATACGTTATATGGTAATACTATATAACGATATACGTTATTACGTAATAGTATATATCGTTTTACGTTATATGGTAATGCTATATAACGTTATACGTTATAACGTAACAATATATAACGTTATGCGTTATATGGTAATAGTATATATCGTTATACGTTATAACGTAACACTATATATCGTTATACGATAAATGGTAATGCTACATATCGTTATACGTTATAACGTAACAATATATAACGCTATACGTTATATGGTAATACTATATAACGAACTACGATATTACGTAATACTATATATCGTTATACGTTATTACGTAATAGTATATAATGTTATACTTTATATGGTAATACTATGTAACGTTATACGTTATAACGTATCACTATATAACGTTATACGTTATATGGTAATACTATATAACAATATACGTTATTACGTAATAGTATAATCGTTTTACGTTATATGGTAATACTATATATCTTTATACGTTATAACGTAACAATATATAACGTTATACGTTATATGGAAATACTATATAACGATATACGTTATTACGTAATAGTATAAATCGTTATACGTTATAACGTAACACTATATAACGTTATACGTTATATGGTAATACTATATATCTTTATACGTTATGACGTAACAATATATAACGTTATACGTTATATGGTAATACCATATAACGATATACGTTATTACGTAATAGTATATATCGTTATACGTTATAACGTAACAATATATAACGTTATACGTTATATGGAAATTCTAAATAACGATATACGATATTACGTAATAGTATATATCGTTATACGTTATAACGTAACACTGTATAACGTTATACGTTATATGGTAATACTATATATCGTTATACGTTATAACGTAACAATATATAACGCTATACGTTATATGGTAATACTATATAACGAAATACGTTATTACGTAATAGTATATATCGTTATACGTTATAACGTAACAATATATAACGTTATACGTTATATGGTAATGCTATATAACGTTATACGTTATAACGTAACAATATATAACGTTATACGTTATATGGTAATGCTATATAACGTTATACGTTATAACGTAACAATATATAACGTTATACGTTATATGGTAATACTATATATCGTTATACGTTATAACGTAACAATATATAACGTTATACGTTATATGGTAATGCTATATAACGTTATACGTTATAACGTAACAATATATAACGTTATACGTTATATGGTAATAGTATATATCGTTATACGTTATAACGTATCACTATATAACGTTATACGTTATATGGTAAGACTATATAACAATATACGTTATTACGAAATAGTATATATCGTTTTACGTTATATAGTAATGCTATATAACGATATACGTTATAACGTAACACTATATAACGTTATACGTTATATGGTAATACTATATACCGTTATACGTTATAACGTAACAATATATAACGTTATACGTTATGTGGTAATACTATATAACGATATACGTTATTACGTAATAGTATATATCGTTATACGTTATAACGTAACACTATATAACGTTATACGTTATATGGTAATTCTATATAACGTTATACGTTATTACGTAATAGTATATAACGTTATACGTTATATGGCAATACTATATAACGATATACGTTATCACGTAATAATATATATCGTTATACCTTATAACGTAACACTATATATCGTTTTACGATATATGGTAATGCTATATAACGTTATACGTTATAACGTAACATTATATAACGTTATACGTTATATGGTAATACTATATATCGTTATACGTTATAACGTAACAATATATAACGTTATACGTTATAGGGTAATGCTATATAACTGTATACGTTATTACGTAATAGTATATATCGTTATACGTTATTACGTAATAGTATATATCGTTATACGTTTCAACGTAACAATATATAACGTTATACGTTATATGGTAATACTATATAACGATATACGTTATTACGTAATAGTATATATCGTTATACGTTATAACGTAACAATATATAACGTTATACGTTATATGGTAATAGTATATATCGTTATACGTTATAATGAAACAATATATAACGTTATACGTTATATGGTAATGCTATATAACGTTATACGTTATAACGTAACAATATATAACGTTATACGTTATATGGTAATAGTATATATCGTTATACGTTATAACGTAACAATATATAACGTTATACGTTATATGGTAATAGTATATATCGTTATACGTTATAACGTAACAATATATAACGTTATACGTTATATGGTAATACTATATATCGTTATACGTTATAACGTAACAATATATAACGTTATACGTTATATGGTAATGCTATATAACGTTATACGTTATAGGGTAATGCTATATAACTGTATACGTTATTACGTAATAGTATATATCGTTATACGTTATTACGTAATAGTATATATCGTTATACGTTTCAACGTAACAATATATAACGTTATACGTTATATGGTAATACTATATAACGATATACGTTATTACGTAATAGTATATATCGTTATACGTTATAACGTAACAATATATAACGTTATACGTGATATGGTAATAGTATATATCGTTATACGTTATAATGAAACAATATATAACGTTATACGTTATATGGTAATGCTATATAACGTTATACGCTATAACGTAACAATATATAACGTTATAGGTTATATGGTAATAGTATATATCGTTATACGTTATAACGTAACAATATATAACGTTATACGTTATATGGTAATAGTATATATCGTTATACGTTATAACGTAACAACATATAACGTTATACGTTATATGGTAATACTATATATCGTTATACGTTATAACGTAACAATATATAACGTTATACGTTATATGGTAGTGCTATATAACGTTATACGTTATAACGTAACAATATATAACGTTATACGTTATATGGTAATAGTATATATCGTTATACGTTATAACGTAACAATATATAACGTTCTACGTTATATGGTAATACTATATAACGATATACGTTATTACGTAATAGTATATATCGTTTTACGTTATATGGTAATGCTATATAACGTTATACGTTATAACGTAACAATATATAACGTTATACGTTATATGGTAATAGTATATATCGTTATACGTTATAACGTAACAATATATAACGTTATACGTTATATGGTAATACTATGTAACGTTATAAGTTATAACGTATCACTATATAACGTTATACGTTATATGGTAATACTATATAACAATATACGTTATTACGTAATAGTATATATCGTTTTACGTTATATGGTAATACTATATATCTTTATACGTTATAACGTAACAATATATAAGGTTATACGTTATATGGAAATACTATATAACGATATACGTTATTACGTAATAGTATATATCGTTATACGTTATAACGTAACACTATATAACGTTATACGTTATATGGTAATACTATATATCTTTATACGTTATGACGTAACAATATATAACGTTATACGTTATATGGTAATACCATATAACGATATACGTTATTACGTAATAGTATATATCGTTATACGTTATAACGTAACACTATATATCGTTTTACGATATATGGTAATGCTATATAACGTTATACGTTATACCGTAACAATATATAATGTTATACGTTATATGGTAATAATTTATATCGTTATACGTTATAACGCAACACTATATAACGTTATACGTTATATGGTAATACTATATAACGATATACGTTATTACGTAATAGTATATATCGTTACACGTTATAACGTAACACTATATAACGTTATACGTTATTACGTAATAGTATATATCGTTTTACGTTATATGGTAATGCTATATAACGTTATACGTTATAACGTAACACTATATAACGTTATTCGTTATAACGTAAAACTATATAACGATATACGTTATATGGTAATAGTATATATCGTTATACGTTATAACGTAACAACATATAACGTTACACGTTATATGGTAATACTATATAACGATATACGTTATTACGTAATAGTATATATCGTTATACGTTATAACGTAACACTATATAACGTTATACGTTATATGGTAATACTATATATCTTTCTACGTTATGACGTAACAATATATAACGTTATACGTTATATGGTAATACCATATAACGATATACGTTATTACGTAATAGTATATATCGTCATACGTTATAACGTAACACTATATATCGTTTTACGATATATGGTAATGCTATATAACGTTATGCGTTATACCATAACAATATATAACGTTACACGTTATATGGTAATACTATATAACGATATACGTTATTACGTAATAGTATATATCGTTATACGTTATAACGTAACACTATATAACGTTATACGTTATTACGTAATAGTATATATCGTTTTACGTTATATGGTAATGCTATATAACGTTATACGTTATAACGTAACACTATATAACGTTATTCGTTATAACGTAAAACTATATAACGATATACGTTATATGGTAATAGTATATATCGTTATACGTTATAACGTAACAATATATAACGTTATACGTTATATGGTAATAGTATATATCGTTATACTTTATAACGTAAAAATATATAACGTTATACGTTATATGGTAATACTATATAACGATATACGTTATTACGTAATAGTATATATCGTTACACGTTATAACAAAACACTATACATCGTTTGACGATATATGGTAATGCTATATAACGTTATACGTTATACCGTAACAATATATAACGTTATACGTTATATGGTAATACTATATATCGTTATACGTTATAACGTAACAATATGTAACGCTACACGTTATATGGTAATACTATATAACGATATACGATATTACGTAATAGTATATATCGTTATACGTTATTACGTAATAGTATATAATGTTATACTTTATATGGTAATACTATATAACGTTGTACGTTATAACGTATCACTTAATAACGTTATACGTTATATGGTAATGCTATATAACGTTATACGTTATATGGTAATGCTATATAACGTTATACGTTATATGGTAATGCTATATAACGTTATACGTTATATGGTAATGCTATATAACGTTATACGTTATAACGTAACAATATATAACGTTATACGTTATATGGTAATAGTATATATCGTTATACGTTATAACGTAACAATATATAACGTTATACGTTATATGGTAATGGTATATATCGTTATACTTTATAACGTAACAATATATAACGTTATACGTTATATGGTAATACTATATAACGATATACGTTATTACGTAGTAGTATATATCGTTTTACGTTATATGGTAATGCTATATAACGTTATACGTTATATGGTAATGCTATATACGATATACGTTACAACGTAACACTATATAACGTTATACGTTATATGGTAATACTATATATCGTTATACGTTATAACGTAACAATATATAACGTTATACGCTATATGGTAATACTATGTAACGATATACGTTATTACGTAATAGTATATATCGTTATACGTTATAACGTAACACTATATAACGTTATACGTTATATGGTAAGACTATATAACAATATACGTTATTACGTAATTGTATATATCCTTTTACGTTATATGGTAATGCTATATAACGATATACGTTACAACGTAACACTATATAACGTTATACGTTATATGGTAATACTATATATCGTTATACGTTATAACGTAACAACATATAACGTTATATGTTATATGGTAATACTATAAACGATATACGTTATTACGTAATAGTATATATCGTTATACGTTATAACGTAACACTATATAACGTTATACGTTATATGGTAATTCTATATAACGTTATACGTTATTACGTAATAGTATATATCGTTTTACCTTATATGGTAATGCTATATATCGTTATACGTTATAACGTAACACTATATATCGTTTTACGATATATGGTAATGCTACATAACGTTATACGTTATAACGTAACACTATATAACGTTATACGTTATATGGTAATTTTATATAACGTTACATGTTATTACGTAATAGTATATATCGTTATACGTTATTACGTAATAGTATATAATGTTATACTTTATATGGTAATACTATATAACGTTATACGTTATAACGTATCAATATATAACGTTATACGTTATATGGTAAGATTATATAACAATATACGTTATTACGTCATAGTATATATCCTTTTACGTTATATGGTAATGCTATATAACGATATACGTTATAACGTAACACTATATAACGTTACACGTTATATGGTAATAGTATATATCGTTATACGTTATAACGTAACAATATATAAACGTTATACGTTATATGGTAATGCTATATAACGTTATACGTTATAACGTAACACTATATAACGTTATTCGTTATAACGTAAAACTATATAACGATATACGTTATATGGTAATAGTATATATCGTTATACGTTATAACGTAACAATATATAACGTTACACGTTATATGGTAATACTATATAACGATATACGTTATTACGTAATAGTATATATCGTTATACGTTATAACGTAACACTATATAACGTTATACGTTATATGGTAATACTATATATCTTTCTACGTTATGACGTAACAATATATAACGTTATACGTTATATGGTAATACCATATAACGATATACGTTATTACGTAATAGTATATATCGTCATACGTTATAACGTAACACTATATATCGTTTTACGATATATGGTAATGCTATATAACGTTATACGTTATACCATAACAATATATAACGTTATACGTTATGTGGTAATACTATATAACGATATACGTTATTACGTAATAGTATATATCGTTATACGTTATAACGTAACACTATATAACGTTATACGTTATATGGTAATTCTATATAACGTTATACGTTATTACGTAATAGTATATAACGTTATACGTTATATGGCAATACTATATAACGATATACGTTATCACGTAATAATATATATCGTTATACCTTATAACGTAACACTATATATCGTTTTACGATATATGGTAATGCTATATAACGTTATACGTTATAACGTAACATTATATAACGTTATACGTTATATGGTAATACTATATATCGTTATACGTTATAACGTAACAATATATAACGTTATACGTTATAGGGTAATGCTATATAACTGTATACGTTATTACGTAATAGTATATATCGTTATACGTTATTACGTAATAGTATATATCGTTATACGTTTCAACGTAACAATATATAACGTTATACGTTATATGGTAATACTATATAACGATATACGTTATTACGTAATAGTATATATCGTTATACGTTATAACGTAACAATATATAACGTTATACGTTATATGGTAATAGTATATATCGTTATACGTTATAATGAAACAATATATAACGTTATACGTTATATGGTAATGCTATATAACGTTATACGTTATAACGTAACAATATATAACGTTATACGTTATATGGTAATAGTATATATCGTTATACGTTATAACGTAACAATATATACGTTATACGTTATATGGTAATAGTATATATCGTTATACGTTATAACGTAACAATATATAACGTTATACGTTATATGGTAATACTATATATCGTTATACGTTATAACGTAACAATATATAACGTTATACGTTATATGGTAATGCTATATAACGTTATACGTTATAGGGTAATGCTATATAACTGTATACGTTATTACGTAATAGTATATATCGTTATACGTTATTACGTAATAGTATATATCGTTATACGTTTCAACGTAACAATATATAACGTTATACGTTATATGGTAATACTATATAACGATATACGTTATTACGTAATAGTATATATCGTTATACGTTATAACGTAACAATATATAACGTTATACGTGATATGGTAATAGTATATATCGTTATACGTTATAATGAAACAATATATAACGTTATACGTTATATGGTAATGCTATATAACGTTATACGCTATAACGTAACAATATATAACGTTATAGGTTATATGGTAATAGTATATATCGTTATACGTTATAACGTAACAATATATAACGTTATACGTTATATGGTAATAGTATATATCGTTATACGTTATAACGTAACAACATATAACGTTATACGTTATATGGTAATACTATATATCGTTATACGTTATAACGTAACAATATATAACGTTATACGTTATATGGTAGTGCTATATAACGTTATACGTTATAACGTAACAATATATAACGTTATACGTTATATGGTAATAGTATATATCGTTATACGTTATAACGTAACAATATATAACGTTCTACGTTATATGGTAATACTATATAACGATATACGTTATTACGTAATAGTATATATCGTTTTACGTTATATGGTAATGCTATATAACGTTATACGTTATAACGTAACAATATATAACGTTATACGTTATATGGTAATAGTATATATCGTTATACGTTATAACGTAACAATATATAACGTTATACGTTATATGGTAATACTATGTAACGTTATAAGTTAAAACGTATCACTATATAACGTTATACGTTATATGGTAATACTATATAACAATATACGTTATTACGTAATAGTATATATCGTTTTACGTTATATGGTAATACTATATATCTTTATACGTTATAACGTAACAATATATAAGGTTATACGTTATATGGAAATACTATATAACGATATACGTTATTACGTAATAGTATATATCGTTATACGTTATAACGTAACACTATATAACGTTATACGTTATATGGTAATACTATATATCTTTATACGTTATGACGTAACAATATATAACGTTATACGTTATATGGTAATACCATATAACGATATACGTTATTACGTAATAGTATATATCGTTATACGTTATAACGTAACACTATATATCGTTTTACGATATATGGTAATGCTATATAACGTTATACGTTATACCGTAACAATATATAATGTTATACGTTATATGGTAATAATTTATATCGTTATACGTTATAACGCAACACTATATAACGTTATACGTTATATGGTAATACTATATAACGATATACGTTATTACGTAATAGTATATATCGTTACACGTTATAACGTAACACTATATAACGTTATACGTTATTACGTAATAGTATATATCGTTTTACGTTATATGGTAATGCTATATAACGTTATACGTTATAACGTAACACTATATAACGTTATTCGTTATAACGTAAAACTATATAACGATATACGTTATATGGTAATAGTATATATCGTTATACGTTATAACGTAACAATATATAACGTTACACGTTATATGGTAATACTATATAACGATATACGTTATTACGTAATAGTATATATCGTTATACGTTATAACGTAACACTATATAACGTTATACGTTATATGGTAATACTATATATCTTTCTACGTTATGACGTAACAATATATAACGTTATACGTTATATGGTAATACCATATAACGATATACGTTATTACGTAATAGTATATATCGTCATACGTTATAACGTAACACTATATATCGTTTTACGATATATGGTAATGCTATATAACGTTATACGTTATACCATAACAATATATAACGTTACACGTTATATGGTAATACTATATAACGATATACGTTATTACGTAATAGTATATATCGTTATACGTTATAACGTAACACTATATAACGTTATACGTTATTACGTAATAGTATATATCGTTTTACGTTATATGGTAATGCTATATAACGTTATACGTTATAACGTAACACTATATAACGTTATTCGTTATAACGTAAAACTATATAACGATATACGTTATATGGTAATAGTATATATCGTTATACGTTATAACGTAACAATATATAACGTTATACGTTATATGGTAATAGTATATATCGTTATACTTTATAACGTAAAAATATATAACGTTATACGTTATATGGTAATACTATATAACGATATACGTTATTACGTAATAGTATATATCGTTACACGTTATAACAAAACACTATACATCGTTTGACGATATATGGTAATGCTATATAACGTTATACGTTATACCGTAACAATATATAACGTTATACGTTATATGGTAATACTATATATCGTTATACGTTATAACGTAACAATATGTAACGCTACACGTTATATGGTAATACTATATAACGATATACGATATTACGTAATAGTATATATCGTTATACGTTATTACGTAATAGTATATAATGTTATACTTTATATGGTAATACTATATAACGTTGTACGTTATAACGTATCACTTAATAACGTTATACGTTATATGGTAATGCTATATAACGTTATACGTTATATGGTAATGCTATATAACGTTATACGTTATATGGTAATGCTATATAACGTTATACGTTATATGGTAATGCTATATAACGTTATACGTTATAACGTAACAATATATAACGTTATACGTTATATGGTAATAGTATATATCGTTATACGTTATAACGTAACAATATATAACGTTATACGTTATATGGTAATGGTATATATCGTTATACTTTATAACGTAACAATATATAACGTTATACGTTATATGGTAATACTATATAACGATATACGTTATTACGTAGTAGTATATATCGTTTTACGTTATATGGTAATGCTATATAACGTTATACGTTATATGGTAATGCTATATAACGATATACGTTACAACGTAACACTATATAACGTTATACGTTATATGGTAATACTATATATCGTTATACGTTATAACGTAACAATATATAACGTTATACGCTATATGGTAATACTATGTAACGATATACGTTATTACGTAATAGTATATATCGTTATACGTTATAACGTAACACTATATAACGTTATACGTTATATGGTAAGACTATATAACAATATACGTTATTACGTAATTGTATATATCCTTTTACGTTATATGGTAATGCTATATAACGATATACGTTACAACGTAACACTATATAACGTTATACGTTATATGGTAATACTATATATCGTTATACGTTATAACGTAACAACATATAACGTTATATGTTATATGGTAATACTATATAACGATATACGTTATTACGTAATAGTATATATCGTTATACGTTATAACGTAACACTATATAACGTTATACGTTATATGGTAATTCTATATAACGTTATACGTTATTACGTAATAGTATATATCGTTTTACCTTATATGGTAATGCTATATATCGTTATACGTTATAACGTAACACTATATATCGTTTTACGATATATGGTAATGCTACATAACGTTATACGTTATAACGTAACACTATATAACGTTATACGTTATATGGTAATTTTATATAACGTTACATGTTATTACGTAATAGTATATATCGTTATACGTTATTACGTAATAGTATATAATGTTATACTTTATATGGTAATACTATATAACGTTATACGTTATAACGTATCAATATATAACGTTATACGTTATATGGTAAGATTATATAACAATATACGTTATTACGTCATAGTATATATCCTTTTACGTTATATGGTAATGCTATATAACGATATACGTTATAACGTAACACTATATAACGTTACACGTTATATGGTAATAGTATATATCGTTATACGTTATAACGTAACAATATATAACGTTATACGTTATATGGTAATACTATATAACGATATACGTTATTACGTAATAGTCTATATCGTTATACGTTATAACGTAACACTATATATCGTTTTACGATATATGGTAATGCTATATAACGTTATACGTTATAACGTAACACTATATAACGTTATACGTTATATGGTAATACTATATAACGATATACGTTATTACGTAATAGTGTATATCGTTATACGTTATAACGTAACACTATATAACGTTATACGTTATATGGTAATACTATATATCGTTATACGTTATAACGTAACAATATATAACGTTATAGGTTATATGGTAATGCCATATAACGATATACGTTATTACGTAATAGTATATATCGTTATACGTTATTACGTAATAGTATATAATGTTATACTTTATATGGTAATACTATATAACGTTATACGTTATAACGTATCACTATATAACGTTATACGTTATATGGTATGACTATATAACAATATACGTTATTACGTAATAGTATATATCCTTTTACGTTATATGGTAATGCTATATAACAATATACGTTATAACGTAACACTATATAACGTTATACGTTATATGCTAATACTACATATCGTTATACGTAATAACGTAACAATATATAACGTTATACGTTATATGGTAATACTATATAACGATATACGTTATTACGTAATAGTATATATCGTTATACGTTATAACGTAACACTATATAACGTTATACGTTATATGGTAATTCTATATAACGTTATACTTTATTACGTAATAGTATATTCCGTTTTACCTTATATGGTAATGCTATATAACGTTATACGTTATAACGTAACACTATATAACGGTATACGTTATATGGTAATAGTATATATCGTTATACGTTATAACGTAACAATATATAGCGTTATACGTTATATGGTATACTATATAACGATATACGTTATTACGTAATAGTATATATCGCTTTACGTTATATGGTAATGCTATATAACGTTATACGTTATAACGTAACACTATATAACGTTATACGTTACATGGTAATAGTATATATCGTTATACGTTATCACGAAACCATATATAACGTTATACGTTATATGGTAACAGTATATATCGTTATACGTTATAACGTAACAATATATAACGTTATACGTTATATGGTAATACTATATAACGATATACGTTATTACGTAATAGTATATATCGTTATACGTTATAACGTAACACAATATATCGTAGTACGATATATGGTAATTCTATATAACGTTATACGTTATTACGTAATATTATATATCGTTTTACGTTATATGGTAATGCTATATAACGTTATACGTTATAACGTAACACTATATAACGTTATACGTTATAACGTAACATTATATAACGTTATACGTTATATGGTAATAGTATATATCGTTATACGTTATAACGTAACAATGTATAACGTTATACGTTATATGGTAATACTATATAACGATATACGTTATACGTAATAGTATATATCGTTATACGTTATAACGTAACAATATATAACGTTATACGTTATATGGTAATAGTATATATCGTTATACGTTATAACGTAACAATATATAACGTTATACGTTATATGGTAATACTATATAACGATATACGTTATTACGTAGTTGTATATATCGTTTTACGTTATATGATAATGCTATATAACGTTATACGTTATAACGTAACACTATATAACGTTATACGTTATATGGTAATACTATATATCGTTATACGTTATAACGTAACAATGTATAACGTTATACGTTATATGGTAATACTATATAACGATATACGTTATTACGTAATAGTATATATCGTTATACGTTATATGATAATGCTATATAACGTTATACGTTATAACGTAACACTATATAACGTTATACGTTATATGGTAATACTATATATCGTTATACGTTATAACGTAACAATGTATAACGTTATACGTTATATGGTAATACTATATAACGATATACGTTATTACGTAATAGTATATATCGTTATACGTTATAAAGTAACACTATATAACGTTATACGTTATATGGTAAGACTATATAACAATATACGTTATTACGTAATTGTATATATCCTTTTACGTTATATGGTAATGCTATATAACGATATACGTTACAACGTAACACTATATAACGTTATACGTTATATGGTAATACTATATATCGTTATACGTTATAACGTAACAATATATAACGTTATACGTTATATGGTAATACTATATATCGTTATACGTTTATAACGTAACACTATATACCGTTATACGTTATATGGTAATACTATATAACGTTATACGTTATAACGTATCACTATATAACGTTATACGTTATATGGTAAGATTATATAACAATATACGTTATTACGTAATAGTATATATCCTTTTACGTTATATGGTAATGCTATATAACGATATACGTTATAACGTAACACTATATAACGTTATACGTTATATGGTAATACTATATATCGTAATACGTTATAACGTAACAATATATAACGTTACACGTTATATGGTAATAGTATATATCGTTATACGTTACAATGTAACAATATGTAACGTTATACGTTATATGGTAATACTATATAACGATATACGTTATTACGTAATAGTATATATCGTTATTACGTTATAACGTAACACTATATATCGTTTTACGATAAATGGTAATGCTACATATCGTTATACGTTATAACGTAACAATATATAACGCTATACGTTATATGGTAATACTATATAACGAACTACGATATTACGTAATAGTATATATCGTTATACGTTATCACGTAATAGTATATAATGTTATACTTTATATGGTAATACTATATAACGTTATACGTTATAACGTATCACTATATAACGTTATACGTTATATGGTAATACTATATAACAATATACGTTATTACGCAATAGTATATATCGTTTTACGTTATATGGTAATACTATATATCTTTATACGTTATAACGTAACAATATATAACGTTATACGTTATATGGAAATACTATATAACGATATACGTTATTACGTAGTTGTATATATCGTTTTACGTTATATGATAATGCTATATAACGTTATACGTTATAACGTAACACTATATAACGTTATACGTTATATGGTAATACTATATAACGATATACGTTATTACGTAATAGTATATATCGTTTTACTTTATATGGTAATACTATATATCGTTATACGTTATAACGTAACAATACATAACGTTATACGTTATATGGTAATACCATATAACGATATACGTTATTACGTAATAGTATATATCGTTATACGTTATAACGAAACACTATATATCGTTTTACGATATATGGTAATGCTACATAACGTTATACGTTATAACGTAACACTATATAACGTTATACGTTATATGGTAATAGTATATATCGTTATACGTTATAACGTAACAATATATAACGTTATACGTTATATGGTAATAGTATATATCGTTATACGTTATAACGTAACAATATATAACGTTATACGTTATATGGTAATACTATATAACGTTATACGTTATAACGTAACAATATATAAACGTTATACGTTATATGGTAATAGTATATATCGTTATACGTTATAACGTAACAATATATAACGTTATACGTTATATGGTAATAGTATATATCGTTATACGTTATAACGTAACATTATATAACGTTATACGTTATATGGTAATACTATATACGATATACGTTATTACGTAATAGTATATATCGTTTTACGTTATATGGTAATGCTATATAACGTTATACGTTATAACGTAACACTATATAACGTTATACGTTACATGGTAATAGTATATATCGTTATACGTTATAACGAAACCATATATAACGTTATACGTTATATGGTATCAGTATATATCGTTATACGTTATAACGTAACAATATATAACGTTATACGTTATATGGTAATACTATATAACGATATACGTTATTACGTAATAGTATATATCGTTATACGTTATAACGTAACACTATATATCGTTTTACGATATATGGTAATGCTATATAACGTTAAACGTTATAACGTAACACTATATAACGTTATACGATATATGGTAATACTATATATCGTTATACGTTATAACGTATCAATATATAACGTTATACGTTATATGGTAATGCTATATAACGATATACGTTATTACGTAATAGTATATATCGTTATACGTTATTACGTAATAGTATATATCGTTATACGTTACAACATAACAATAAATAACGTTATACGTTATATGGTAATACTATATAACGATATACGTTATTACGTAATAGTATATATCGTTATACGTTATAACGTAACACTATATAACGTTATACGTTATATGGTAATAGTATATATGGTTATACGTTATAACGTAACAATATATAACGTTATTCGTTATATGGTAATACTATATAACGATATACGTTATTACGTAATAGTATATATCGTTATACGTTATAACGTAACACTATATATCGTTTTACGTTATATGGTAATTCTATATAACGTTATACGTTATTACGTAATAGTATATATCGCTTTACGTTATATGGTAATGCTATATAACGATATGCGTTACAACGTAACACTATATAACGTTATACGTTATAACGTAACACTATATAACGTTATACGTTATATGGTAATAGTATATATCGTTATACGTTATAACGTAACAATATATAATGTTATACGTTATATGGTAATACTATATAACGATATGCGTTATTACGTAGTAGTATATATCGTTTTACGTTATATGGTAATAGTATATATCGTTATACGTTATAACGTAACAATATAGAACGTTATACGTTATATGGTAATAGTATATATCGTTATACGTTATAACGTAACAATATATAACGTTATACGTTATATGGTAATAGTATATATCGTTATACGTTATAACGTAACAATATATAACGCTATACGTTATATGGTAATACTGTATAACGATATACGTTATTATGTAGTAGTATATATCGTTTTACGTTATATGGTAATGCTATATAACGTTATACGTTATAACGTAACACTATATAACGTTATACGTTATGTGGTAATACTATATATCGTTATACGTTATAACGTAACAATATATAACGTTATACGTTATATGGTAATGCCATATAACCATATACGTTATTACGTAATAGTATATATCGTTATACGTTATTACGTAATAGTATATAATGTTATACTTTATATGGTAATACTATATAACGTTATACGTTATAACGTATCACTATATAACGTTATACGTTATATGGTAAGACTATATAACAATATTCGTTATTACGTAATTGTATATATCCTTTTACGTTATATGGTAATGCTATATAACGATATACGTTACAACGTAACACTATATAACGTTATACGTTATATGGTAAGACTATATATCGTTATACGTTATAACGTAACAATATATAACGTTATACGTTATATAGTAATACTATATAACGATATACGTTATTACGTAATAGTATATATCGTTATACGTTATAACGTAACACTATATAACGTTATACGTTATATGGTAAGACTATATAACAATATACGTTATTACATAATTGTATATATCCTTTTACTTTATATGGTAATGCTATATAACGATATACGTCACAACGTAACACTATATAACGTTATACGTTATATTGTAATACTATATATCGTTATACGTTATAACGTAACAATATATAACGTTATACGTTATATGGTAATACTATATAACGATATACGTTATTACGTAATAGTATATATCGTTATACGTTATAAAGTAACACTATATAACGTTATACGTTATATGGTAATTCTATATAACGATATACGTTATTACGTAATAGTATATATCGTTATACGTTATAACGTAACACTATATAACGTTATACGTTATATGGTAATACTATATAACGTTATACGTTATAACGTATCACTATATAACGTTATACGTTATATGGTAAGATTATATAACAATATACGTTATTACGTAATAGTATATATCGTTATACGTTATTACGTAATAGTATATAATGTTATACTTTATATGGTAATACTATATAACGTTGTATGTTATAACGTATCACTATATAACGTTATACGTTATATGGTAATGCTATATAACGTTATACGTTATATGGTAATGCTATATAACGTTATACGTTATATGGTAATGCTATATAACGTTATACGTTATAACGTAACACTATATAACGTTATACGTTATATGGTAATTTTATATAACGTTATATGTTATTACGTAATAGTATATATCGTTATACGTTATTACGTAATAGTATATAATGTTATACTTTATATGGTAATACTATATAACGTTATACGTTATAACGTAACAATATATAACGTTATACGTTATATGGTAATACTATATAGCGATATGCGTTATAACGTAGTAGTATATATCGTTTTACGTTATATGGTAATGCTATATATCGTTATACGTTATAACGTAACAATATATAACGTTATACGTTATATGGTAATAGTATATATCGTTATACGTTATAACGTAACAATATATAACGTTATACGTTATATGTTAATGCCATATAACCATATACGTTATTACGTAATAGTATATATCGTTATACGTTATTACGTAATAGTATATAATGTTATACTTTATATGGTAATACTATATAACGTTATACGTTATAACGTATCACTATATAACGTTATACGTTATATGGTAAGACTATATAACAATATTCGTTATTACGTAATTGTAAATATTCTTTTACGTTATATGGTAATGCTATATAACGATATACGTTACAACGTAACACTATATAACGTTATACGTTATATGGTAAGACTATATATCGTTATACGTTATAACGTAACAATATATAACGTTATACGTTATATGGTAATACTATATAACGATATACGTTATTACGTAATAGTATATATCGTTATACGTTATAAAGTAACACTATATAACGTTATACGTTATATGGTAATTCTATATAACGATATACGTTGTTACGTAATAGTATATATCGTTATACGTTATAACGGAACACTATATAACGTTATACGTTATATGGTAATACTATATATCGTTATACGTTATAACGTAACAATATGTAACGCTACACGTTATATGGTAATACTATATAACGATATACGATATTACGTAATAGTATATATCGTTATACGTTATTACGTAATAGTATATAATGTTATACTTTATATGGTAATACTATATAACGTTGTACGTTATAACGTATCACTATATAACGTTATACGTTATATGGTAATACTATATATCGTTATACGTTATAACGTCACAATATATAACGTTATACGTTATATGGTAATACTATATAACGATATACGTTATTACGTGATAGTATATATCGTTATACGCTATTACGTAATAGTATATAATGTTATACTTTATATGGTAATACTATATAACGTTATACGTTATAACGTATCACTATATAACGTTATACGTTATATGGAAATACTATATAACGATATACGTTATTACGTAATAGTATAAATCGTTTTACTTTATATGGTAATACTATATATCGTTATACGTTATAACGTAACAATACATAACGTTATACGTTATATGGAAATACTATATAACGATATACGTTATTACGTAATAGTGTATATCGTTATACGTTATTAGGTAATAGTATATAATGTTATACTTTATATGGTAATACTATATAACGTTCTACATTATATGGTAATACTATATATCGTTATACGTTATAACGTCACAATATATAACGTTATACGTTATATGGAAATACTATATAACGATATACGTTATTACGTAATAGTATATATCGTTTTACTTTATATGGTAATACTATATATCGTTATACGTTATAACGTAACAATACATAACGTTATACGTTATATGGTAATACCATATAACGATATACGTTATTACGTAATAGTATATATCGTTATACGTTATAACGAAACACTATATATCGTTTTACGATATATGGTAATGCTACATAACGTTATACGTTATAACGTAACACTATATAACGTTATACGTTATATGGTAATAGTATATATCGTTATACGTTATAACGTAACAATATATAACGTTATACGTTATATGGTAATAGTATATATCGTTATACGTTATAACGTAACAATATATAACGTTATACGTTATATGGTAATACTATATAACGTTATACGTTATAACGTAACAATATATAACGTTATACGTTATATGGTAATAGTATATATCGTTATACGTTATAACGTAACAATATATAACGTTATACGTTATATGGTAATAGTATATATCGTTATACGTTATAACGTAACATTATATAACGTTATACGTTATATGGTAATACTATATAACGATATACGTTATTACGTAATAGTATATATCGTTTTACGTTATATGGTAATGCTATATAACGTTATACGTTATAACGTAACACTATATAACGTTACACGTTACATGGTAATAGTATATATCGTTATACGTTATAACGAAACCATATATAACGTTATACGTTATATGGTATCAGTATATATCGTTATACGTTATAACGTAACAATATATAACGTTATACGTAATATGGTAATACTATATAACGATATACGTTATTACGTAATAGTATATATCGTTATACGTTATAACGTAACACTATATATCGTTTTACGATATATGGTAATGCTATATAACGTTAAACGTTATAACGTAACACTATATAACGTTATACGTTATATGGTAATACTATATATCGTTATAACGTTATAACGTATCAATATATAACGTTATACGTTATATGGTAATGCTATATAACGATATACGTTATTACGTAATAGTATATATCGTTATACGTTATTACGTAATAGTATATATCGTTATACGTTACAACATAACAATAAATAACGTTATACGTTATATGGTAATACTATATACCGATATACGTTATTACGTAATAGTATATATCGTTATACGTTATAACGTAACACTATATAACGTTATACGTTATATGGTAATAGTATATATGGTTATACGTTATAACGTAACAATATATAACGTTATCGTTATATGGTAATACTATATAACGATATACGTTATTACGTAATAGTATATCGTTATACGTTATAACGTAACACGATATATCGTTTTACGTTATATGGTAATTCTATATAACGTTATACGTTATTGCGTAATAGTATATATCGCTTTACGTTATATGGTAATGCTATATAACGATATACGTTACAACGTAACACTATATAACGTTATACGTTATAACGTAACACTATATAACGTTATACGTTATATGGTAATAGTATATATCGTTATACGTTATAACGTAACAATATATAATGTTATACGTTATATGGTAATACTATATAACGATATGCGTTATTACGTAGTAGTATATATCGTTTTTACGTTATATGGTAATAGTATATATCGTTATACGTTATAACGTAACAATATATAACGTTATACGTTATATGGTAATAGTATATATCGTTATACGTTATAACGTAACAATATATAACGTTATACGTTATATGGTAATAGTATATATCGTTATACGTTATAACGTAACAATATATAACGTTATACGTTATATGGTAATACTATATAACGATATACGTTATTACGTAGTAGTATATATCGTTTTACGTTATATGGTAATGCTATATAACGTTATACGTTATAACGTAACACTATATAACGTTATACGTTATGTGGTAATACTATATATCGTTATACGTTATAACGTAACAATATATAACGTTATACGTTATATGGTAATGCCATATAACCATATACGTTATTACGTAATAGTATATATCGTTATACGTTATTACGTAATAGTATATAATGTTATACTTTATATGGTAATACTATATAACGTTATACGTTATAACGTATCACTATATAACGTTATACGTTATATGGTAAGACTATATAACAATATTCGTTATTACGTAATTGTATATATCCTTTTACGTTATATGGTAATGCTATATAACGATATACGTTACAACGTAACACTATATAACGTTATACGTTATATGGTAAGACTATATATCGTTATACGTTATAACGTAACAATATATAACGTTATACGTTATATGGTAATACTATATAACGATATACGTTATTACGTAATAGTATATATCGTTATACGTTATAACGTAACACTATATAACGTTATACGTTATATGGTAAGACTATATAACAATATACGTTATTACATAATTGTATATATCCTTTTACGTTATATGGTAATGCTATATAACGATATACGTCACAACGTAACACTATATAACGTTATACGTTATATTGTAATACTATATATCGTTATACGTTATAACGTAACAATATATAACGTTATACGTTATATGGTAATACTATATAACGATATACGTTATTACGTAATAGTATATATCGTTATACGTTATAAAGTAACACTATATAACGTTATACGTTATATGGTAATTCTATATAACGATATACGTTATTACGTAATAGTATATATCGTTATACGTTATAACGTAACACTATATAACGTTATACGTTATATGGTAATACTATATAACGTTATACGTTATAACGTATCACTATATAACGTTATACGTTATATGGTAAGATTATATAACAATATACGTTATTACGTAATAGTATATATCGTTATACGTTATTACGTAATAATATATAATGTTATACTTTATATGGTAATACTATATAACGTTGTACGTTATAACGTATCACTATATAACGTTATACGTTATATGGTAATGCTATATAACGTTATACGTTATATGGTAATGCTATATAACGTTATACGTTATATGGTAATGCTATATAACGTTATACGTTATAACGTAACAATATACAACGTTATACGTTATATGGTAATAGTATATATCGTTATACGTTATAACGTAACAATATATAACGTTATACGTTATATGGTAATAGTATATATCGTTATACGTTATAACGTAACAATATATAGCGTTATACGTTATATGGTAATAGTATATATCGTTATACGTTATAACGTAACATTATATAACGTTATACGTTATATGGTAATACTATATAACGATATACGTTATTACGTAATAGTATATATCGTTTTACGTTATATGGTTATGCTATATAACGTTATACGTTATAACGTAACACTATATAACGTTATACGTTACATGGTAATAGTATATATCGTTATACGTTATAACGAAACCATATATAACGTTATACGTTATATGGTATCAGTATATATCGTTATACGTTATAACGTAACAATATATAATGTTATACGTTATATGGTAATACTATATAACGATATACGTTATTACGTAATAGTATATATCGTTATACGTTATAACGTAACACTATATATCGTTTTACGATATATGGTAATGCTATATAACGTTAAACGTTATAACGTAACACTATATAACGTTATACGTTATATGGTAATACTATATATCGTTATACGTTATAACGTATCAATATATAACGTTATACGTTATATGGTAATGCTATATAACGATATACGTTATTACGTAATAGTATATATCGTTATACGTTATTACGTAATAGTATATATCGTTATACGTTACAACATAACAATAAATAACGTTATACGTTATATGGTAATACTATATAACGATATACGTTATTACGTAATAGTATATATCGTTATACGTTATAACGTAACACTATATAACGTTATACGTTATATGGTAATAGTATATATGGTTATACGTTATAACGTAACAATATATAACGTTATTCGTTATATGGTAATACTATATAACGATATACGTTATTACGTAATAGTATATATCGTTATACGTTATAACGTAACACGATATATCGTTTTACGTTATATGGTAATTCTATATAACGTTATACGTTATTACGTAATAGTATATATCGCTTTACGTTATATGGTAATGCTATATAACGATATACGTTACAACGTAACACTATATAACGTTATACGTTATAACGTAACACTATATAACGTTATACGTTATATGGTAATAGTATATATCGTTATACGTTATAACGTAACAATATATAATGTTATACGTTATATGGTAATACTATATAACGACATGCGTTATTACGTAGTAGTATATATCGTTTTACGTTATATGGTAATAGTATATATCGTTATACGTTATAACGTAACAATATATAACGTTATACGTTATATGGTAATAGTATATATCGTTATACGTTATAACGTAACAATATATAACGTTATACGTTATATGGTAATAGTATATATCGTTATACGTTATAACGTAACAATATATAACGTTATACGTTATATGGTAATACTATATAACGATATACGTTATTACGTAGTAGTATATATCGTTTTACGTTATATGGTAATGCTATATAACGTTATACGTTATAACGTAACACTATATAACGTTATACGTTATGTGGTAATACTATATATCGTTATACGTTATAACGTAACAATATATAACGTTATACGTTATATGGTAATGCCATATAACCATATACGTTATTACGTAATAGTATATATCGTTATACGTTATTACGTAATAGTATATAATGTTATACTTTATGTGGTAATACTATATAACGTTATATGTTATAACGTATCACTATATAACGTTATACGTTATATGGTAAGACTATATAACAATATTCGTTATTACGTAATTGTATATATCCTTTTACGTTATATGGTAATGCTATATAACGATATACGTTACAAAGTAACACTATATAACGTTATACGTTATATGGTAAGACTATATATCGTTATACGTTATAACGTAACAATATATAACGTTATACGTTATATGGTAATACTATATAACGATATACGTTATTACGTAATAGTATATATCGTTATACGTTATAACGTAACACTATATAACGTTATACGTTATATGGTAAGACTATATAACAATATACGTTATTACATAATTGTATATATCCTTTTACGTTATATGGTAATGCTATATAACGATATACGTCACAACGTAACACTATATAACGTTATACGTTATATTGTAATACTATATATCGTTATACGTTATAACGTAACAATATATAACGTTATACGTTATATGGTAATACTATATAACGATATACGTTATTACGTAATAATATATAATGTTATACGTTATATGGTAAGACTATATAACAATATACGTTATTACGTAATTGTATATATCCTTTTACGTTATATGGTAATGCTATATAACGATATACGTTACAACGTAACACTATATAACGTTATACGTTATATGGTAATACTATATATCGTTATACGTTATAACGTAACAATATATATCGTTTTACCTTATATGGTAATGCTATATATCGTTATACGTTATAACGTAACACTATATATCGTTTTACGATATATGGTAATGCTACATAACGTTATACGTTATAACGTAACACTATATAACGTTATACGTTATATGGTAATTCTATATAACGATATACGTTGTTACGTAATAGTATATATCGTTATACGTTATAACGTAACACTATATAACGTTATACGTTATATGGTAATGCTATATAACGATATACGTTATTACGTAATAGTATATATCGTTATACGATATTACGTAATAGTATATATCGTTATACGTTACAACGTAACAATAAATAACGTTATACGTTATATGGTAATACTATATAACGATATACGTTATTACGTAATAGTATATATCGTTATACGTTATAACGTAACACTATATATCGTTTTACGATATATTGTAATGCTACATAACGTTATACGTTATAACGTAACACTATATAACGTTATACGTTATATGGTAATTCTATATAACGTTATACGATATAACGTAACACTATATAACGTTATACGTTATAACGTAACACTATATAACGTTATACGTTATAACGTAACACTATATAACGTTATACGTTATATGGTAATAGTATATATCGTTATACGTTATAACGTAACAATATATAACGTTATACGTTATATGGTAATAGTATATAACGTTATACGTTATAACGTAACAATATATAACGTTATACGTTATATGGTAATACTATATAACGATATACGTTATTACGTAATAGTATCTATCGTTTTACGTTATATGGTAATGCTATATAACGTTATACGTTATAACGTAACACTATATAACGTTATACGTTATAACGTAACACTATATAACGTTATACGTTATAACGTAACACTATATAACGTTATACGTTATAACGTAACACTATATAACGTTATACGTTATATGGTAATAGTATATATCGTTATACATTATAACGTAACAATATATAACGTTATACGTTATATGGTAATAGTATATATCGTTATACGTTATAACGTAACAATATATAACGTTATACGTTATATGGTAATACTATATAACGATATACGTTATTACGTAATAGTATATATCGTTATACGTTATAACGTAACACTATATATCGTTTTACGTTATATGGTAATTCTATATAACGTTATACGTTATTACGTAATAGTATATATCGTTTTACGTTATATGGTAATGCTATATAACGTTATACGTTATAATGTAACACTATATAACGTTATACGTTATAACGTAACACTATATAACGTTATACGTTATATGGTAATAGTATATATCGTTATACGTTATAACGTAACAATATATAACGTTATACGTTATATGGTAATAGTATATATCGTTATACGTTATAACGTAACACTATATAACGTTATACGTTATATGGTAATAGTATATATCGTTATACATTATAACGTAACAATATATAACGTTATACGTTATATGGTAATAGTATATATCGTTATACGTTATAACGTAACAATATATAACGTTATACGTTATATGGTAATACTATATAACGATATACGTTATTACGTAATAGTATATATCGTTATACGTTATAACGTAACACTATATATCGTTTTACGTTGTATGGTAATTCTATATAACGTTATACGTTATTACGTAATAGTATATATCGTTTTACGTTATATGGTAATGCTATATAACGTTATACGTTATAACGTAACACTATATAACGTTATACGTTATAACGTAACACTATATAACGTTATACGTTATATGGTAATAGTATATATCGTTATACGTTATAACGTAACAATATATAACGTTATACGTTATATGGTAATAGTATATATCGTTATACGTTATAACGTAACAATATATAACGTTATACGTTATATGGTAATAGTATATATCGTTATACGTTATAACGTAACAATATATAACGTTATACGTTATATGGTAATAGTATATAACGATATACGTTATTACGTAGTAGTATATATCGTTTTACGTTATATGGTAATGCTATATAACGTTATACGTTATAACGTAACACTATATAACGTTATACGTTATGTGGTAATACTATATATCGTTATACGGTATAACGTAACAATATATAACGTTATACGTTATATGGTAAGACTATATAACAATATACGTTATTACGTAATTGTATATATCCTTTTACGTTATATGGTAATGCTATATAACGATATACGTTACAACGTAACACTATATAACGTTATACGTTATATGGTAATAGTATATATCGTTATACGTTATAACGAAACCATATATAACGTTATACGTTATATGGTATCAGTATATATCGTTATACGTTATAACGTAACAATATATAATGTTATACGTTATATGGTAATACTATATAACGATATACGTTATTACGTAATAGTATATATCGTTATACGTTATAACGTAACACTATATATCGTTTTACGATATATGGTAATGCTATATAACGTTAAACGTTATAACGTAACACTATATAACGTTATACGTTATATGGTAATACTATATATCGTTATACGTTATAACGTATCAATATATAACGTTATACGTTATATGGTAATGCTATATAACGATATACGTTATTACGTAATAGTATATATCGTTATACGTTATTACGTAATAGTATATATCGTTATACGTTACAACATAACAATAAATAACGTTATACGTTATATGGTAATACTATATAACGATATACGTTATTACGTAATAGTATATATCGTTATACGTTATAACGTAACACTATATAACGTTATACGTTATATGGTAATAGTATATATGGTTATACGTTATAACGTAACAATATATAACGTTATTCGTTATATGGTAATACTATATAACGATATACGTTATTACGTAATAGTATATATCGTTATACGTTATAACGTAACACGATATATCGTTTTACGTTATATGGTAATTCTATATAACGTTATACGTTATTACGTAATAGTATATATCGCTTTACGTTATATGGTAATGCTATATAACGATATACGTTACAACGTAACACTATATAACGTTATACGTTATAACGTAACACTATATAACGTTATACGTTATATGGTAATAGTATATATCGTTATACGTTATAACGTAACAATATATAATGTTATACGTTATATGGTAATACTATATAACGACATGCGTTATTACGTAGTAGTATATATCGTTTTACGTTATATGGTAATAGTATATATCGTTATACGTTATAACGTAACAATATATAACGTTATACGTTATATGGTAATAGTATATATCGTTATACGTTATAACGTAACAATATATAACGTTATACGTTATATGGTAATAGTATATATCGTTATACGTTATAACGTAACAATATATAACGTTATACGTTATATGGTAATACTATATAACGATATACGTTATTACGTAGTAGTATATATCGTTTTACGTTATATGGTAATGCTATATAACGTTATACGTTATAACGTAACACTATATAACGTTATACGTTATGTGGTAATACTATATATCGTTATACGTTATAACGTAACAATATATAACGTTATACGTTATATGGTAATGCCATATAACCATATACGTTATTACGTAATAGTATATATCGTTATACGTTATTACGTAATAGTATATAATGTTATACTTTATGTGGTAATACTATATAACGTTATATGTTATAACGTATCACTATATAACGTTATACGTTATATGGTAAGACTATATAACAATGTTCGTTATTACGTAATTGTATATATCCTTTTACGTTATATGGTAATGCTATATAACGATATACGTCACAACGTAACACTATATAACGTTATACGTTATATTGTAATACTATATATCGTTATACGTTATAACGTAACAATATATAACGTTATACGTTATATGGTAATACTATATAACGATATACGTTATTACGTAATAGTATATATCGTTATACGTTATAAAGTAACACTATATAACGTTATACGTTATATGGTAATTCTATATAACGATATACGTTATTACGTAATAGTATATATCGTTATACGTTATAACGTAACACTATATAACGTTATACGTTATATGGTAATACTATATAACGTTATACGTTATAACGTATCACTATATAACGTTATACGTTATATGGTAAGATTATATAACAATATACGTTATTACGTAATAGTATATATCGTTATACGTTATTACGTAATAATATATAATGTTATACTTTATATGGTAATACTATATAACGTTGTACGTTATAACGTATCACTATATAACGTTATACGTTATATGGTAATGCTATATAACGTTATACGTTATATGGTAATGCTATATAACGTTATACGTTATAACGTAACAATATATAACGTTATACGTTATATGGTAATAGTATATATCGTTATACGTTATAACGTAACAATATATAACGTTATACGTTATGTGGTAATAGTATATATCGTTATACTTTATAACGTAACAATATATAAAGTTATACGTTATATGGTAATGCTATATAACGTTATACGTTATATGGTAATGCTATATAACGATATACGTTACAACGTAACACTATATAACGTTATACGTTATATGGTAATACTATATATCGTTATACGTTATAACGTAACAATATATAACGTTATATGCTATATGGTAATACTATGTAACGATATACGTTATTACGTAATAGTATATATCGTCATACGTTATAACGTAACACTATATAACGTTATACGTTATATGGTAAGACTATATAACAATATACGTTATTACGTAATTGTATATATCCTTTTACGTTATATGGTAATGCTATATAACGATATACGTTACAACGTAACACTATATAACGTTATACGTTATATGGTAATACTATATATCGTTATACGTTATAACGTAACAATATATAACGTTATATGTTATATGGTAATACTATATAACGATATACGTTATTACGTAATAGTATTTATCGTTATACGTTATAACGTAACACTATATAACGTTATACGTTATATGGTAATTCTATATAACGTTATACGTTATTACGTAATAGTATATATCGTTTTACCTTATATGGTAATGCTATATATCGTTATACGTTATAACGTAACACTATATATCGTTTTACGATATATGGTAATGCTACATAACGTTATACGTTATAACGTAACACTATATAACGTTATACGTTATATGGTAATTTTATATAACGTTATATGTTATTACGTAATAGTATATATCGTTATACGTTATTACGTAATAGTATATAATGTTATACTTTATATGGTAATACTATATAACGTTATACGTTATAACGTATCAATATATAACGTTATACGTTATATGGTAAGATTATATAACAATATACGTTATTACGTAATAGTATATATCCTTTTACGTTATATGGTAATGCTATGTAACGATATACGTTATAACGTAACACTATATAACGTTACACGTTATATGGTAATAGTATATATCGTTATACGTTATAACGTAACAATATATAACGTTATACGTTATATGGTAATACTATATAACGATATGCGTTATAACGTAGTAGTATATATCGTTTTACGTTATATGGTAATGCTATATATCGTTATACGTTATAACGTAACAATATATAACGTTATACGTTATATGGTAATAGTATATATCGTTATACGTTATAACGTAACAATATATAACGTTATACGTTATATGGTAATGCCATATAACCATATACGTTATTACGTAATAGTATATATGGTTATACGTTATTACGTAATAGTATATAATGTTATACTTTATATGGTAATACTATATAACGTTATACGTTATAACGTATCACTATATAACGTTATACGTTATATGGTAAGACTATATAACAATATTCGTTATTACGTAATTGTATATATCCTTTTACGTTATATGGTAATGCTATATAACGATATACGTTACAACGTAACACTATATAACGTTATACGTTATATGGTAAGACTATATATCGTTATACGTTATAACGTAACAATATATAACGTTATACGTTATATGGTAATACTATATAACGATATACGTTATTACGTAATAGTATATATCGTTATACGTTATAACGTAACACTATATAACGTTATACGTTATATGGTAATACTATATATCGTTATACGTTATAACGTAACAATATGTAACGCTACACGTTATAT
>NW_026109048.1:0-113019 GCF_024516045.1 Bombus affinis
ACGTATAACGTATTATTGCATCACTATATGACGTATAACGTTATATACTATTACGTTATAACGCATAACGATATATTGCATCACTATATGACTTATAAAACTATATTGCATCTCTGTATGTCGTCTAACGTTATATACTATTACGTTATAGCGTATAACGATATATTGCACCACTATATGACGTATCACTCTATAGTGCATCACTATGTGACGTATAACGCTATATTGCATCACTATATAACGTATAATGATATGGACTATTACGTTATAACGTATAGCGACATATTGCATTACTATGTGTCGTATAACGTTATATACTATTACGTTATAACGTATAACGATATATTGCATCACTATATGATGTCTAACGTTTATATACTATTACGTTATAACGTATAAAGCTATATTGCATCACTATATGGCGTATAACGTTATATACTATTACGTTATAACGCATAACGATATATTGCATCACTATATGATGTCTAACGTTATATACTATTACGTTATAACTTATAACGTTATATTGCATCACTATATGACGTATAACGATATATTCCATCACTATGTGAAAGTATAACGATATAGACTATTACGTTATAACCTATAACGTTGTACTGCATCAATATGTGACGTATAACGTTATATACAATTAGTTTATAACGTATAACGATATATTGCACCACTATATGACGTAGAACTTTATATTGCAACTCTACATGACGTATAACGTTATATACTATTACGTTATAACGTATAACGTATATTGCATCACTATATGGCGTATAACGTTATATACTATTACGTTATAACGTATAACGATATATTGCATCACTATATGATGTCTAACGTTATATACTATTACGTTATAACCTATAACGTTATACTGCATCACTATATGACGTATAACGTTATATACTATTACCTTATAACGCATAACGTTATATTGTATCACTACATGACGTATAACGATATATTCCATCACTATGTGCAGTGTAACGAAATAGACTATTACGTTATAACGTATAACGTTGTACTGCATCAATATATGACGTATAACGTTATATACTATTACGTTATAACGTATAACGATATATTGCATCACTATATGATGTCTAACGTTATATACTATTACGTTTATAACGTATAATGCTATATTGCATCACTATATGACGTATAACGTCATATACTGTTACGTTATACGGTATCACTATATATTCCATCACTATGTCAAGTGTCACGTTATATACTATTACGTTATAACGCATAACGATATATTGCACCACTATATGACGTATAACTTATATTGCATCACGATATGACGCATAAATATATAGGCTATTACGTTATAACGTACAACGTTATATTGCATCCCTTTATGACGTATAACGTATTATTGCATCACTATATGACGTATAACGTTTTATACTATTACGTTTATAACTTATAACGTTATATTGCATCACTATATGTAGTATAACCTTATATACTATTACGTTATAACGCATAACGTTATATTGCATCACTACATGACGTATAACGATATATTCCATCACTATGTGCAGTGTAACGATATAGGACTATTACGTTATAACGTATAACGTTATATTGCTTCTCTATATGACGTATAACGTTATATACTATTATGTTATAACGTATAACGTTATATTGTTTCACTATATAACGTATAATGTTATGGAGTATTACGTTATAGCGTATAGCGACATATTGCATTACTAATGTGACGTATAACGTTATATACTATTACGTTATAACCTATAACGTTATACTGCATCACTATATGACGTATAACGTTATATACTATTAAGTTATAAGGTATAACGATATATTGCATCACTATATCACTTATAACGTTATATTGCATCTCTATATGACGTATAACGATGTAGACTATTACCTTATAACGTATAACGTTATATTGCATCACTATATCACTTACAACGTTATATTGCACCACTATACGACGTATAACGTCATATAGTGTTACGTTATAAGGTACAACTATATATTCCATCACTATGTGAAGTATAACGTTATATACTATTACGTTATATCGCATAACGATATATTGCACCACTATATGACGTATAACTTTATATTGCACCACTATATGATGTATAAATATATAGACTATTACGTTATAACGTATAGCGACATATTGCATTACTATGTGAAGTATAACGTTATATACTATTACGTTATATCGCATAACGATATATTGCACCACTATATGACGTATAACTTTATATTGCACCACTATATGATGTATAAATATATAGGACTATTACGTTATAACGTATAGCGACATATTGCATTACTATGTGACGTATAACGTTATATACTATTACGTTATAACATATAACGATATATCGCACCACTATATGACGTAGAATGTTATATACTATTACGTTATAACGTATAACGCTATATTGCATCACAATATGACGTATAACGATATAGACTATTACGTTATAACGCATAACGATATATTGCACCACGATATGACGTATAACTTTATATTGCATCACTATATGACGTATAAATATATAGGCTATTACGTTATAACGTACAACGTTATATTGCATCCCTTTATGACGTATAACGTATTATTGCATCACTATATGACGTATAACGTTTATACTATTACGCTATAACTTATAACGTTATATTGCATCACTATATGAAGTATAACCTTATATACTATTACGTTATAACTTATAACGTTATATTGCATCACTATATGACGTATAGCGTAATATACTGTTTCGTTATAACGTATTATCGTATAGCGTTATCGTATAACGTATTATCGTATAACTTATTAACGTTATATCGTATAGCGACATATTGCATTACTATGTGACGTAAAAACGTTATATACTATTACGTTATATCCTATAACGTTATGCTGCATCACTATATGACGTATAACGTTATATGCCTATTACGTTATAAGCTATAACGATATATTGCATCACTATATCACTTATAACGTTATATTGCATCTCTATATGACGTATAACGATATAGAATAATACGTTTATAACGTATAACGTTATATTGCATCTCCATATGACGTATAACGTTATGTTGCATCATTATATGACGTATAACGTTATATACTGTTTACGTTATAGCGTATAACGTTATATTGCATCTCTATATGACGTACAACGTTATAGACTATTACGTTTATAACGTATAACGCTACATTGCATAACTATATGACGCATAACATTATATTGCATCACTATATGACGTGTAACGTCATATACTATTACGTTATAACGTATAACGTTATATTGCATCTTTATATGACGTATAACGTATTATTGCATCGCTATATGACGTATAACGTTTATACTATTACGTTATAACGCATAACGTTTACATTGCATCACTATATCACTTATAACGTTTTATTGCATTAGTATATGACGTATAACGTCATATACTATTACGTTATAACCTATAACGTTGTACTGCATCACTATATGACGTATAACGTTATGAACTATTACGTTATACCGTAATAGCGTTATAGAGTATTACCTTATATCGTATAAGGATTTATACTATTACGTTATAACGCATAACGTTACATTGCATCACTATATCACTTATAACGTTATATTGCACCACTATATGACGTATAACGTTATATACTCTTACGTTATAAGGTAAACGTTAATATTACACCACTATATCACTTATAACGTTATATTGTATCACTATATGACGAATAACGTCATATACTGTTACGTTATAACGTATAACGTTATAATGCATCACTATATGACGTATAAACGTTATATACTATTACGTTATAAGGGTATAATGTTATTCTGCATCACTATATGACGTATAACGTTATATACTATTACGTTTATAAGGTATAACGTTATATTGCATCACTATATCACTTATTACGTTATATAGCATCCCTATATGACGTATAACGTTACGTTATAACGTATAGCGTCATAGAGTATTACCTTATATCGTATAAGGATTCATACTATTACATAACGTTATATTGCTTCACTATATCACTTATAACGTTTATATTGCATCACTATGTGATGTATATCGTTTTATACTGTTACCTTACAACTTTTTAACGTTATATTTGCATCACTATATCACTTATAACGTTATATTGCATCACTATATCACTTATTACGTTATATAGCATCCCTATATGGCGTGTAACGTTATGAACTATTACGTTTATAAACGTATAGCGTTATAGAGTATTACCTTATATCGTATAAGGATTTATACTATTACGTTATAACGCATAACGTTATATTGCTTCACTATATCACTTATAACGTTATATTGCATTAGTATATGACGTATAACGTTATGGAGTATTACGTTACAACGTATAACGACATATTGCATTACTATGTGACGTATAACGTTATTATACTATTGCGTTATAACCTATAACGTTATACTGCATCACTATATGACGTATAACCTTATATACTATTACGTTATATGGTATAACGATATATTGCAACACTATATGGACGTTGTTACGTTTCGCTATCCAAATTTTGAAATTTTAAACAATGTAGTAGTCGCTGCCACCAGAAACAGTCTAAGGACTGTTTCAATTAGATATTTCTTGTTAGATTATGTAGCGTTGATCGGAGTTTAGGCCACTGGTCAACAATCTCCACGTTTCGGCTAACCTGCTATGCGCAGGAATACTAGCACGGGAGAGGATTGTTTGGAATAAACAATTTATATTATGAATAATTATTACAGGCGGAATTAATGACGAATTATACTAATCATTGATATTATTTATTATTTTAATTATTAATTATTAATGATAATTAAAGTTGACTCACCTGACGTTGGCCTCCGCTGATGAACGGGCAGACCTCTGGGTGATTCCGGTTTTATAAAGATTGACACTTCTATAATTTTTTTGTTTTAATCTTTATTTAACTTGAACAGTGTAAACAACAGTGTGTCCGGACGTGTTTAACAATTCGAAATACTAACACAAAACTTGAGCCAACTATTGTTTTAATTCTAACAGACTAATAACTATTATTTTTATAATTCGAACTGACTAATAACATTTATATCTCGTAACTCTTAAACTCGAACTGGAACGAACAATTATTCTCTAATCCTAACTTAAATTCTAATTAAATCAACTGAACGAACTGATATCAGACTCACTCAAATTCAATTGAACGACTAACAATTACTCTCCTTATTTTCGCTAAATTCTCCTGAACCAACTAATCACAATTGCTCTATCCTATTTCTTTATTCTAACTGAATTACGTTTCTTTAATTTCGTTAAATTCTCCCGAACGCTAACAATTTCTCTGACTATATTCTAACTGAACCAACTAATGGCAGTTACTCTCTTTTCACAATTACTCTGATTGTTCTAACTGTACCAACTAATGGCAGTTACTCTCTTTTCACAATTACTCTGGTTGTTCTAACTGAACCACTAACAATTAATCGCTAACGCTAACGCTAACAATTAATCTGACTCTTCTTTATTTTTCGCTAAATTCTCCCGAACGCTAACAATTACTCTCTTCTATTCCTTTATTCAACTGACCCGCTAACAATTACTCTGATTGATCTAACTGAACCAATTAATGGCAGTTACTCCTCTTTTCACAATTACTCTGATTGTTCTAACTGAACCACTAACAATTAATCCCTAACGCTAACGCTAACAATTAATCTGACTCTTCTTTATTTTTCGCTAAATTCTCCCGAACGCTAACAATTACTCTCTTCTATTCCTTTATTCAACTGACCCGCTAACAATTACTCTGATTTGAATTGTGTCGCTACGCTTTTTATAATGGACATCCCCAATGGGATGACAGTCACGTGACAGTTCGTTCCGGTGGGAAACGCAATGCTGCAGGTTTTTAGAGTTTCCATGAGAGAACGTGGATTTTGATGATTACAGGTTATGTTGAGTGATGGGACACAAAAGCGTCCGCGCCTGTGCGAACTGTGTGAGTATGTGTTTTTTAGTATTCTATCTCGTTTCGCATGTTGTTTGTTTCCTTAAACTTGTGAATTTGTTTTAGCGCAAGAGGAGGAAGATATGTGAATGGTACGAGATGACGTGATCGACGTGCGGTGTGTGAATATGTGCGATGGATGATGCTGAAGGGGCGGTTTTCCACCCAAGTAGGCACAGTGGCACCTTCGTTGGAGTCGTGTCCTGATGATCTTTTGACAATTTGGTTTTTATTTGACAATATGAGATATATTTTTGCTCCTTGTAGATTTATATGTCCATATTTGCTATATATTAAATCGTGTATATTTTTATATTACTTTCTTGTTATTAGGTTATTAGTTGTGTAACTCCAGTTTTCTGATCTATGGAAAGTGGTGAAACGTCTTCACGAAATACAATTTTATTCGTTTTCCTCCCTTGGATTGGCACGCTGTGAGTGGTGTCGACTTCCAAATGAGGTTTTGTGCATCTTGATTATTATGCGTTTAATGATAGATACGGAGGTATCTTTGTCAGAGGTTCCCATGCGGACTGTCCTCGGTGTGTATCTTGTTATGATTTCTTTTATTTAGTTCATCCTGCTTCTTTCGTGTTTTTATTCACTGCATATGATATTTTCAGTGCAAGAAGAAGAAGAATTGTAAAGAATCCGTAAGTGGCCCTAGAAGACGCAGTCATCGTGTGAGGTGGTTGTCGGCAGGAACGAAGAGTCGAAGTTGTTGAAGAAGTCGTGTGACATTTGTATTGTTTCCGGTTGTATACAACGCTATTTCACATATCTATGTATATATATATATTATTATATTATTATATATTATTATACTAAATCTTCAGTTGGTTTAGTTGAATGATCAGTAATGTAATTTTTACAAGGTGGTTTTGTATATTAGATGAGTAGTTGTTCGATATAATAATACGTGTATATATATATATACATTTCACAATGTAATTTTCCATTATGTCAAAATATATATATGCATATGTATATGTGCGCGTATTGTTATTCTCATTGTTTCTCGGATCGTTAATTGGGTTGAATATTCCATAATGTGGATTTCGTATATAATTCTCTAGGTTCGTAGAAATGTAAAATCTATATATTTATTTTCTTTGCGTTTTTAATGGTTTAATAACGTATATATATTATATTATGAATTTTTCCCAAAGATACGCGTACGCATGTGTATATCTATATATGTGTGTGTCGCAGAGTAATCTTGTATACAATTTTCACTTTTATTAGAATGTTGGTGTAGTGTAGTATATTTTATTTCTTTTATATTTTTATTAGATTACCAATTATTCAGATTCACGCAGTAGGTCACACACACAGATATGCATACAGCTGTGTGTATATACATGTGCTTTCGCAGAGAAAATCTCATACATTTGAATCGCGGCTTGTTTTATTTATTGGTTCATTTAATTATTTCATTTTATTTGTATTTTATATGTCATTGCTGATTGGTTGTAGTGTTTCTTCTTATTGATTCATTTATTTCATTTTGATTGTCTGTCGTATAATTCTTTTTATTTTGATTGGTTAGTTATTAGTTAATTTATTATTATTGGTCCGTGTTTAATTATTCATAAGTTATTGGTCCGTGGCGTCACGTGCGAAACGCGGGACGTGACAACGTATAACGTCATATACTATTACGTTATAACCTATAACACCTATAACGTTGTACTGCATCACTATATGACGTATAACGTTATATACTAATACGTTATAAGGTATAACGTTATATTGCATCACTATATCACTTATTACGTTATATAGCATCCCTATATGACGTATAACGTTTATACTATTACGTTATAACTTATAACGTTATATTGCATCACTATATGAAGTACAACCTTATATACAATTACGTTATAAGGTATAACGATATATTGCATCGCTATATGAAGTATAACCTTATATACTATTACGTTATAAGGTATAACGATATATTGCATCACTATATCACGTATAACGTCATATACTATTACGTTATAACCCATAACGTTGTACTGCATCACTATATGACGTATAACGTTATGTACTATTACGTTATAACGCATAACATTACATTGCATCACTATATCACTTATAACGTTATATTGCACCACAATATGACGTATAACGTCATATACTATTACGTTATAACCTATAACGTTGTACTGCATCACTATATGACGTATAACGTCATATACTGTTATAACGTCTAACGTTATATTGCATTACTATATGACGTATAACGATATGGAGTACTACGTTACAACGTATATCGACATATTGCATCACTATATGAAGTATAACCTTATATACTATTACGTTACAAGGAATAACGATATATTGCATAACTATATGAAGTATAACCTTATATACTATTACGTTATAAGGTATAACGACATATTGCACCACTATATGTCTTTTAACGTCATATACCATTACGTTATAACCTATAACGTTGTACTGCATCACTATATGACGTATAACGTTGTATACTATTACGTTATAACCTATAACGATGTACTGCATCACTATAAGACTTATAACGTTATATTGCAACACTATATGACGTATAACGTTTATACTATTACGTTATAACTTATAACGTTATATTGCACTACTATATAACGTATAACGTTATGGCGTATTACGTTACAACCTATAACGTTATACTGCGTCACTATATGACGTATAACGTTATATACTATTACGTTATAAGGTATAACGACATATTGCACCACTATATGACTTTTAACGTCATATACCATTACGTTATAACCTATAACGTTGTACTGCATCACTATATGACGTATAACGTTATATACTATTACGTTCTAAGGTATAACGATATATTGCATCACTATATGAAGTATAACCTTATATACTCTTACGTTATAAGGTAAAACGTTATATTACACCACTATATCACTTATAACGTTATATTGTATCACTATATGACGAATAACGTCATATACTGTTACGTTATAGCGTATAACGTTATACTGCGTCACTATATGACGTATAGCGTTATATACTATTACGTTATAAGGTATATCGATATATTGCATCACTATATGAAGTATAACCTTATATACTATTACGTTATAAGGTATAACGATATATGGCACCACTATATGACGTATAACGTCATATACTATGACGTTATTACCTATAACGTTATACTGCATCACTAATTGGCGTATAACGTTATACTGCATCACTAATTGACGTATAACGTTATATACTATTACGTTATAAAGTATAACGTTATATAGCATTACTATATCGCTTATAACGTTATATTGCATCACTATATGAAGTATAACGTTATATACTAGTACGTTATAACGCCTAACGTTATATCGCATCACAATATCACTTATAACGTTATATTGCACCACTATTATGACGTATAACGTCATATACTATTACGTTATAACCTATAACGTTGTACTGCATCACTATATGACGTATAACGTTATATACTATTACGTTATAAGTTATATCGATATATTGCATCACTATATGAAGTATAACGTTATATACTAGAACGTTATAACGCATAACGTTATATTGCACCACTATATACTTATAACGTTATATTGCATTACTATAGGACGCATAACGTTATGGAGTATTACGTTACAACCTATAACGTTGTACTGCATCACTATATGACGTATAACGTTATATACTATTACGTTATAAGATATAGCGATATATAGCATCACTATATGAAGTATAACCTTATATAATATTACGTTATAAGGTATGGCGATATATTGCATCACTATATGAAGAATAACCTTATATACTATTACCTTATAAGGTATAACTATATATTGCACCAGTAAATGACGTATAACGTTATGGAGTATTACGTTATAACCTATAACGGATTACTGCGTCACTATATGACGTATAACGATATATACTATTACGTTATAAGGTATATCGATATATTGCATCGCTATATGAAGTATAACCTTATATACTATTACGTTATAAGGTATAACGATATATGGCACCACTATATGACGTATAACGTCATATACTATGACGTTATTAACTATAACGTTATACTGCATCACTAATTGACGTATAACGTTATATACTATTACGTTATAAGGTATAACGTTATATAGCATTACTATATCGCTTATAACGTTATATTGCATCACTATATGAAGTATAACGTTATATACTAGAACGTTATAACGCCTAACGTTATATCGCATCACAATATCGCTTATAACGTTATATTGCACCACTATATCACTTATAACGTTATATTGCATTACTATAGGACGCATAACGTTATGGAGTATTACGTTACAACCTATAACGTTGTACTGCATCACTATATGACGTATAACGTTATATACTATTACGTTATAAGATATAACGATATACTGCATCACTATATGAAGTACAACCTTATATAATATTACGTTATAAGGTATATCGATATATTGCATCACTATATGAAGTATAACCTTATATACTATTTCCTTATAAGGAATAACGATATATTGGGCCACTATATGGCTTATAACGTTATATACTACTACGTTATAAGGTATAACGTTATATTGCATCGCTATATCACTTATAACGTTATATAGCATCCCTATATGACGTATAACGTTTATACTATTACGTTATAACTTATAACGTTATATTGCATCACTATATGAAGTACAACCTTATATACAATTACGTTATAAGGTATAACGATCTATTGCATCGCTATATGAAGTATAACCTTATATACTATTACGTTATAAGGTATAACGTTATATTGCATCACTATATCATTTATAACGTTATAGTGCACCACTATATGAAGTATAACGCTATATACTATTACGTTATAAGGTATAACGTTATATTGCATCCCTATATGACGTATAACGATATGAACTATTACGTTATAACGTATAGCGTTATAGAGTATTACCTTATATCGTATAACGATTTATACTATTACGTTATAACGCATAACGTTGTACTGCATCACTATGTGACGTATAACGTTATAAACTTTTACGTTATAATGCATAACGTTATATTTCATCACTATATGACGTATAACGTTATATAATATTACCTTATAAGGTATTACGATATATTGCATCACTATGTGACGTATAACTTTATATACTATTACGCTATAATGCATAACGTTATATTGCATCACTATATGACGTATAACGTTATATACTATTACGTTATAACGGATAGAGATATATTTCATCACTATGTGGCATATAACATTATATACTATTACGGTATTACCTATAACGTTATACTGCATCACTATATGACGTATAACGTCACATACTATTATAACGCATAACGTTATATTGCATTACTATATGACGTATAACGTTATGGAGTATTACGTTACAACCTATAATGTTATACTGAGTCACTATATGACGTATAACGTTATGTACTATTGCGTTATAAGGTATAACGATATATTGCATCACTATGTGACGTATAACGTTATATACTATTGCGTTATAACCTATAACGTTATATTTCATCACTATGTGACGTATAACGTTATATACTATTACGTTATAACGGATAAAGATATATTTCATCACTATGTGACGTATAGCATTATATACTATTACGTTATTACCTATAAGGTTATACTGCATCACTATATGACGTGTAACGTCATATACTGTTATAGCGTATAACGTTATATTGCATTACTGTATGACGTATAACGTTATGGAGTATTACGTTACAACCTATAACGTTATATTGCGTCACTATATGACGTATAACGTTATATACTGTTGCGTTATAAGGTATAACAATATATTGCATCACTATGTGACTTATAATGTTATATACTATTACGTTATAATACATAACGTTATATTGCATCACTATATGACGTATAACGTTATATATTATTTCGTTATAACTTATAACGTTATATTGCATCTCTATATGACGTATAATGTTATGAACTATTACGTTATAACGTATAGCGTTATAGAGTATTACCTTATATCGTATAACGATTTATACTATTACGTTATAACTTATAACGTTATATTGCATCACTATATGACGTATAACGTTATGGAGTATTACGTTTTAACGTATAACGTTATATTGCATTACTATATGACGTATAACGTTATGGAGTATTACGTTACAACGTATAACGGTATATTGCGTCACTATGTGACGTATAACATTATATAATATTACATTATAACGGTTAACGGTATATTTCATCACTATGTGACGTATAACGTTATGTACTATTACGTTATTACTTATAACTTTATACTGCATCACTATATGACGTATAACGTCATATACTGTTATAACGTATAACGTTATATTGCATTTGTTACGTTTCGCTATCCAAATTTTGAAATTTTAAACAATGTAGTAGTCGCTGCCACCAGAAACAGTCTAAGGACTGTTTCAATTAGATATTTCTTGTTAGATTATGTAGCGTTGATTGGAGTTTAGGCCGCTGGTCAACAATCTCCACGTTTCGGCTAACCTGCTATGCGCAGGAATACTAGCACGGGAGAGGATTGTTTGGAATAAACAATTATATTATAAATAATTATTAATGGCGGAATTAATGACGAATTATACTAATTATTGATATTATTTATTATTTTAATTATTAATTAATACTAATAATTTAAAGTTGACTCACCTGACGTTGGCCTCCGCTGATGAACGGGCAGACCGCTGGGTGATTCCGGTTTTATAAAGATTGACACTTCTATAATTTTTTGTTTTAATCTTTATTTAACTTGAACAGTGTAAACCACAGTGTGTCCGGACGTGTTTAACAATTCGAAATACTAACACAAAACTTGAGCCAACTATTGTTTTAATTCTAACAGACTAATAACTATTATTTTATAATTCGAACTGACTAATAACATTTATATCTCGTAACTCTTAAACTCGAACTGGAACGAACAATTATTCTCTAATCCTAACTTAAATTCTAATTAAATCAACTGAACGAACTGATATCAGACTCACTCAAATTCAATTGAACGACTAACAATTACTCTCCTTATTTTCGCTAAATTCTCCTGAACCAACTAATCACAATTGCTCTATCCTATTTCATTATTCTAACTGAATTACGTTTCTTTAATTTCGTTAAATTCTCCCGAACGCTAACAATTTCTCTGACTATATTCTAACTGAACCAACTAATGGCAGTTACTCTCTTTTCACAATTACTCTGATTGTTCTAACTGAACCACTAACAATTAATCGCTAACGCTAACGCTAACAATTAATCTGACTCTTCTTTATTTTTCGCTAAATTCTCCCGAACGCTATCAATTACTCTCTCTATTATATTTTTCGCTAAATTCTCCCGAACGCTAACAATTACTTTCTTACTCTTTTATTCAACTGACCCGCTAACAATTACTCTCTTTTATTCTAACTGGTAACGATTATTCCGATTTGAATTGTGTCGCTACGCTTTTTATAATGACATCCCCAATGGGATGACAGTTACGTGACAGTTCGTTCCGGTGGGAATCGCAATGCTGCAGGTTTTTGGAGTTTCCATGAGAGAACGTGGAGTTTGATGATTACAGGTTATGTTGAGTCATGGACACAAAAGCGTCCGCGCCTGTGCGAACTGTGTGAGTGTGTTTTTAGTATTCTGTCTCGTTTCGCATGTTGTTTGTTTCCTTAAACTTGTGAATTTGTATTAGCGCAAGAGGAAGAAGATATGTGAATGGTACGAGATGACGTGATCGACGTGCGTGTGTGAATATGTGCGAGGGATGATGCTGAAGTGGCGGTTTTCCATCCAAACAGGCACAGTGGCACCTTCGTTGGCGTCGTGTCCTGATGATCTTTTGACAATTTGGTTTTATTTGACAATATGAGATATATTTTGCTCCTTGTAGATTTATATGTCCATATTTGCTATATATTAAATCGTGTATATTTTATATTACATTCTTGTTATTAGGTTATTAGTTGTGTAACTCCAGTTTCTGATCAATGGAAAATGGTGAAACGTCTTCACGAAATACAATTTCATTCGTTTTCCTCCCTTGCATTGGCACGCTGTGAGTGGTGTCGACTTCCAAATGAGGTTTGTGCATCTTGATTATTATGCGTTTAATGATAGATACGGAGGTATCTTTGTCAGAGGTTCCCATGCGGACTGTCTCGGTGTGTATCTTGTTATGATTTCTTTTATTTAGTTCATCCTGCTTCTTTCGTGTTTTATTCACTGCATATGATATTTCAGTGCAAGAAGAAGAAGAATTGTAAAGAATCCGTAAGTGGCCCTAGAAGACGCAGTCATCGTGTGAGGTGTTGTCGGCAGGAACGAAGAGTCGAAGTTGTTGAAGAAGTCGTGTGACATTTGTATTGTTTCCGGTTATATACAACGCTATTTCACATATCTATGTATATATATGTCGGAGATGGAAAAACACCGGAACCTCTCCTTGGATTCTCGGGAATACCGTAATGTCGTAATTTAGATTAAACAAATGTCGCTCCGATTGTTCGAGGTTTATGATAGTGAGCTTGGGCTCGAGGCGACAACCAGTCGCCGAACGTAGCCGCGGTCAAGGGATGAACGTTTTATCTAACAAAGGCACAGAGTAACTCTATACCTCTCCTTTAAAGAAATAGCCGTAGCGACACGTGGCAGTAAATATTTCAAAGGTTTCTGTTCCGTGGCTCGCCACACGCAGATCCTATCCTTCGGGTAAGATGATCTCCAGATGTCAATATACCTCCGCAGTATGTTTAGCTAACTTGAGGACCCGCAATAAATCTTAAGATTTAGTCAAGCAAAGTTCTTCATTTAGACAAACAGTCCTTGTTGCAACTACGGGACGATAGGAGAAGCCTATCTTCCACGAACGATGCCCCCGTCAACAACCTCCCCTCAAGGGCGGCCAGCATCTCTTTCAAAACGCCGATATGGAGATCGACCAATTAGCAACAGCGCTAATTTCCCTCACCTTTGGAACGAAAGCTTTCTTTGACGAATCCGAGGATCTCATGTCCTTAGACCCACCCATTATAGTTTTCCTCGACGGCATCGTCGAGACGGGGAGTTACTCTCCGGTACGATCTCGACGACGATTCAAGTAACTCTCGGATACGTAGTGATTGCCCCATGCATTAACATTGAGTACAACTTAGGACGCTAGAGAAGAGTAGAGTTCGTCATCCCGTTGACCGTGGATTCGTTATTGAGCCTAAGATCATCGTCATTAGCTTCTCGAGTATCAAATTATCGCGATTACTTGTCCAATTCCAACATGGTCATGTTTGCTCTAGTAAATATCTCCTTTATTGCATAGTGATCACGTCTAGTGTCAATAGGGATTCGTTTACGCCCTTAACCCTAACTCTAATCGTAACGCCAACCCGACATATATATATTATTATATTATTATATATTATTATACTAAATCTTCAGTTGGTTTAGTTGAATGTTCAGTAATGTAATTTTTACAAGGTGGTTTTGTATATTAGATGAGTAGTTGTTCGATATAATAATACGTGTATATATATATATACATTTCACAATGTAATTTTCCATTATGTCAAATATATATATGCATATGTATATGTGCGCGTATTGTTATTCTCATTGTTTCTCGGATCGTTAATTGGTTGAATATTCCATAATGTGGATTTCGTATATAATTCTCTAGGTTCGTAGAAATGTAAATCTATATATTTATTTCTTTGCGTTTTAATGGTTTAAGAACGTATACATATATATATATATATATTATGAATTTTTCCCAAAGATACGCATACGCATGTGTATATCTATATATGTGTGTGTCGCAGAGTAATCTTGTATACAATTTTCACTTTTATTAGAATGCTGGTGTAGTGTAGTATATTTTATTTCTTTTATATTTTATTAGATTACCAATTATTCAGATTCACGAAGTAGGTCACACACACAGATATGCATACACGTGTGTGTATATACATGTGTTTTCGCAGAGAAATCTCATACATTTGAATCGCGGCTTGTTTTATTTATTGGTTCATTTAATTATTTCATTTTATTTGTATTTTATATGTCATTGCTGATTGGTTGTAGTGTTTCTTCTTATTGATTCATTTATTTCATTTTGATTGTCTGTCGTATAATTCTTTTTATTTTGATTGGTTAGTTATTAGTTAATTTATTATTATTGGTCGTGTTTAATTATTCATAAGTTATTGGTCCGTGGCGTCACGTGCGAAACGCGGGACGTGACAACGTATAACGTCATATACTATTACGTTATAACCTATAACGTTGTACTGCATCACTATATGACGTATAACGTTATATACTAATACGTTATAAGGTATAACGTTATATTGCATCACTATATCACTTATTAGGTTATATAGCATCCCTATATGACGTATAACGTTTATACTATTACGTTATAACTTATAACGTTATATTGCATCACTATATGAAGTACAACCTTATATACAATTACGTTTATAAGGTATAACGATATATTGCATCGCTATATGAAGTATAACCTTATATACTATTACGTTATAAGGTATAACGATATATTGCATCACTATATCACGTATAACGTCATATACTATTACGTTATAACCCATAACGTTGTACTGCATCACTATATGACGTATAACGTTATGTACTATTACGTTATAACGCATAACATTACATTGCATCACTATATCACTTATAACGTTATATTGCACCACAATATGACGTATAACGTCATATACTATTACGTTATAACCTATAACGTTGTACTGCATCACTATATGACGTATAACGTCATATACTGTTATAACGTCTAACGTTATATTGCATTACTATATGACGTATAACGATATGGAGTACTACGTTACAACGTATATCGACATATTGCATCACTATATGAAGTATAACCTTATATACTATTACGTTACAAGGAATAACGATATATTGCATAACTATATGAAGTATAACCTTATATACTATTACGTTATAAGGTATAACGACATATTGCACCACTATATGTCTTTTAACGTCATATACCATTACGTTATAACCTATAACGTTGTACTGCATCACTATATGACGTATAACGTTGTATACTATTACGTTATAACCTATAACGATGTACTGCATCACTATATGACTTATAACGTTATATTGCAACACTATATGACGTATAACGTTTATACTATTACGTTATAACTTATAACGTTATATTGCACTACTATATAACGTATAACGTTATGGCGTATTACGTTACAACCTATAACGTTATACTGCGTCACTATATGACGTATAACGTTATATACTATTACGTTATAAGGTATAACGACATATTGCACCACTATATGACTTTTAACGTCATATACCATTACGTTATAACCTATAACGTTGTACTGCATCACTATGTGACGTATAACGTTATATACTATTACGTTCTAAGGTATAACGATATATTGCATCACTATATGAAGTATAACCTTATATACTCTTACGTTATAAGGTAAAACCGATATATTGCATCGCTATATGAAGTATAACCTTATATACTATTACGTTATAAGGTATAACGATATATTGCATCACTATATCACGTATAACGTCATATACTATTACGTTATAACCCATAACGTTGTACTGCATCACTATATGACGTATATCGTTATGTACTATTACGTTATAACGCATAACATTACATTGCATCACTATATCACTTATAACGTTATATTGCACCACAATATGACGTATAACGTCATATACTATTACGTTATAACCTATAACGTTGTACTGCATCACTATATGACGTATAACGTCATATACTGTTATAACGTCTAACGTTATATTGCATTACTATATGACGTATAACGATATGGAGTACTACGTTACAACGTATAACGACATATTGCATCACTATATGAAGTATAACCTTATATACTATTACGTTACAAGGAATAACGATATATTGCATAACTATATGAAGTATAACCTTATATACTATTACGTTATAAGGTATAACGACACATTGCACCACTATATGTCTTTTAACGTCATATACCATTACGTTATAACCTATAACGTTGTACTGCATCACTATATGACGTATAACGTTGTATACTATTACGTTATAACCTATAACGATGTACTGCATCACTATATGACTTATAACGTTATATTGCAACACTATATGACGTATAACGTTTATACTATTACGTTATAACTTATAACGTTATATTGCACTACTATATGACGTATAACGTTATGGCGTATTACGTTACAACCTATAACGTTATACTGCGTCACTATATGACGTATAACGTTATATACTATTACGTTATAAGGTATAACGACATATTGCACCACTATATGACTTTTAACGTCATATACCATTACGTTATAACCTATAACGCTGTACTGCATCACTATATGACGTATAACGTTATATACTATTACGTTATAAGGTATAACGATATATTGCATCACTATATGAAGTATAACCTTATATACTCTTACGTTATAAGGTAAAACGTTATATTACACCACTATATCACTTATAACGTTATATTGTATCACTATATGACGAATAACGTCATATACTGTTACGTTATAGCGTATAACGTTATACTGCGTCACTATATGACGTATAGCGTTATATACTATTACGTTATAAGGTATAACGATATATTGCATCACTATATGAAGTATAGCCTTATATAATATTACGTTATAAGGTAGAACGATATATTGCATCACTATATGAAGTATAACCTTATATACTATTACGTTACCAGGTATAGCGATATATTGAATCACTATATGAAGTATAACCCTATATACTATTGCGTTATAAGGTATAACGACATATTGCACCACTATATGACTTTTAACGTCATATACTATTACGTTATAACCTATAACGTTGTACTGCATCACTATATGACGTATAGCGTTATATACTATTACGTTATAAGGTATAACGTTATACAGCATCACTATATCACTTATAACGTTATATAGCATCCCTATATGACGTATAACGTTATGAACTATTACGTTATAACGTATAGTTTTATAGAGTATTACCTTATATCGTACAACGATTTATACTATTACGTTATAAGGCATAATGTTATATTGCATCACTATATCACTTATAACGTTATATTGCAACACTATATCACTTATAACGTTATATTACATCACTATATGGTGTATAACGTTTATACTATTACGTTATTAGTTATAACGTTATATTGCATCACTATATGATGTATAACGTTTATACTATTACGTTATAACTTATAACGTTACATTGCATCACTATATGACGTATAACGTTATATACTATTACGTTATAACGTATAACGATATATTGCGTCACTATGTGACGTATAACGTTATATACAATTACGTTATAATGCACAACGTTATATTGCATCACTACATGACGTATAACGTTATATACTATTACGTAATAACAGATAACATTATATTTCATCACTAAATGACGCATAACATCATATACCATTACATTATAAGGTATAGCGTTATAGAGAATTACGCTATAACGTATGACTACATGTTGCATCACTATATGACGAATAACGTCATATACTGTTACGTTATAACGTATAACGTTATATTGCATTACTCTACGACGTATAACGTTATGGAGTATTACGGTACAACGTATAACGATATATTGCATCGCTATGTGACGTGTAACGTTATATAATATTACGTTATAACGCATAACGTTATATTGCATCACTATATGAATTATAACCTTATATACTATTACGTTATAAGGCATAACGATATATTGCACCACTATATGACGTATAACGTCATATACTATTACGTTATAACCTATAACGATGTACTGCATCACCATCTGACGTATAACGTTATATACTATTACGTTATAAGGCATAACGTTATGTAGCATCACTATATCACATATAACGTTATATAGCATCCCTATATGACGTATAACGTTATGAACTATTACGTTATAACGTATAGCGTTATAGAGTATTACCTTATATCGTATAACCATTTATAATATTACGTTATAACGCATAACGTTATATTGCATAACCATATCACTTATATCGTTATATTGCATCACTATATCACTTATAACGTTATATTGCATCACTATATCACTTATAACGTTATATTGTATCACTATATGACGCATAACGTCATATACTATTACATTATAACGTATAGCGTTATAGAGAATTACGCTATAACGTATGACTACATGTTGCATCACTATATGACGAATAACGTCATATACTGTTACGTTATAACGTATAACGTCATATTGCATTACTATATGTCGCATAAAGTTTTGGAGCATTACGTTACAACGTATAACGACATATTGCATGACTATGTGAAGTATAACTTTATATACTATTGCGTTATAACCTATAACGTTATATTGCATCACTATGTGACGTATAACGTTATATACTATTACCTTATAATGCGTAACGTTATATTGCATCACTATATGACGTATAACGTTATATACTATTACGTTATGACGGATAAAGATATATTTCTTCACTATGTGACGTATAACATAATATACTATTAGGTTATTACCTATAACGTTATACTGCATCACTATATAACGTATAACGTTATATTGCATTACTGTATGACGTATAACGTTATTGAGTATTACGTTATAACCTATAACGTTGTACTGCACTACTATATGACGTATAACGTTATATACTATTACGTTATGAGGTATAACGTTATATTGCATCACTATATCACTTATAACGTTATATTGCATCACTATATGACGTATAACGTTGTATACTATTACGTTATAAGGTATAACGATATATTGCTCCACTATATTACGTATAACGTCATATACTATTACGTTATAACCTATAACGATGTACTGCATCACCATATGACGCATAACGCTATATACTATTACGTTATAAGGCTTAACGTTATGTAGCATCACTATATCACATATAACGTTATATAGCATCCCTATATGACGTATAACGTTATGGAGTATTACGTTTCATCGTATAACGTTATATTGCATTACTATATGACGTATAACGTTATGGAGCATTACGTTACAACGCATAACGACATATTGCATGACTATGTGACGTATAACGTTATATGCTATTGCGTTATAACCTATAACGTTATACTGCATCACTATATGACGTATAACCTTAAATACTATTACGTTATAAGGCATAACGATATACTGCATCACTATATCACTTACAACATTATATAGCATCCCGATATGACGTATAACGTTATGAACTATTACGTTATAACGTATAGCGTTATAGAGTATTACCTTATATCGTATAACGATTTATACTATTACGTTTTAACGCATAATGTTATATTGCATCACTATATCACTTATAACGTTATATTGCATCACTATATCACTTATAACGTTATATTTTATCACTATATGACGCATAACGTCATATACTATTACATTATAACGTATAACGTTATAGAGAATTACGCTATAACGTATGACTACATGTTGCATCACTATATGACGAATAACGTCATATACTGTTACGTTATAACGCATAACGTTATATTGCATTACTATATGACGCATAACGTTATGGAGCATTACGTTACAACGTATAACGACATATTGCATTACTATGTGACGTATAACGTTATATACTATTGTGTTATAACCTATAACGTTATACTGCATCACGATATGACGTATAACGTTATATACTATTACGTTAAAAGGTACAACGACATATTGCATCACTATATGAAGTATAACCTTATATACTATTACGTTATAAGGTATACCGATATATTGCATCACTACATGAAGTATAACCTTATATACTATTACGTTATAAGGTATAACGATATATTGCACCACTATATGACGTATAACGTCATATACTATTACGTTATAACCTATAACGATGTACTGCATCACTATATGACGTTTAACGTTATATACTATTACCTTATAAGGTATAACGTTATGTAGCATCACTATATCACTTACAACATTATATAGCATCCCGATATGACGTATAACGTTATGAACTATTACGTTATAACGTATAGCGTTATAGAGTATTACCTTATATCGTATAACGATTTACACTATTACGTTATAACGCATAACGTTATATTGCATCACTATATCACTTACAACGTTATATTGCATCACTATATCACTTATAACGTTATATTTTATCACTATATGACGCATAACGTCATATACTATTACGTTTTAACGTATAACGTTATATTGCATTACTATATGACGCATAACATTATGGAGCATGACGTTACAACGTATAACGACATATTGCATGACTATGTGACGTATAACGTTATGTACTATTGCGTTATAACCTATAATGTTATACTGCATCACTATATGACGTATAACGTTATGGAGTATTTCGTTTTAACGTATAACGTTATATTGCATTACTATGTGACGTATAACGTTATATACTATTGCGTTATAACCTATAACGTTATACTGCATCACTATATGACGTATAACGTTGTATACTATTACGTTATAAGGTATAACGATACATTGCACCACTATATCACGTATAACGTCATATACTATTACGTAACAACCTATGACGATGTACTGCCACACTATATGACGTATAACGTTATATACTATTACGTTATAAGGTATAACGTTATGTAGCATCACTATATCACTTATAACGTTATATAGCATCCCTATATGACGTATAACCTTATGATATATTACGTTATATCGTACAGCGTTATAGAGTATTACCTTATGTCGTATAATGATTTATACTATTACGTTATAACGCATAACGTTATATTGCATAACTATATCACTTATAACGTTATATTGCATCACTATATCACTTATAACGTTATATTACATCACTATATGATGTATAACGTTATGGAGTACTTCGTTTTAACGTATAACCTTATATTGCATTACTATAAGACGCATAACGTTATGGAGCATTACGTTACAATGTATAACGACATATTGCATTACTATGTGACGTATAACGTTATATACTATTACATTATAACTTATAACGTTATATTGCATCACTATATGACGTATAACGTTATGGAGTACTTCGTTTTAACGTATAACCATATATTGCATTACTATATGACGCATAACGTTATGGAGCATTACGTTACAACGTATAACGACATATTGCATTACTATGTGACGTATAACGTTATATAATATTGCGTTATAACCTATAACTTTATACTGCATCACTATATGACGTATAACGTTGTATGCTATTACGTTATAACGTATAACGATATATTGCATCACTATGTGACGTATAACGTTATATACTATTACGTTATAAGGTATACCGATATATTGCATCACTACATGAAGTATAACCTTATATACTATTACGTTATAAGGTATAACGATATATTGCACCACTATATGACGTATAACGTCATATACTATTACGTTATAACCTATAACGATGTACTGCATCACTATATGACGTTTAACGTTATATACTATTACCTTATAAGGTATAACGTTATGTAGCATCACTATATCACTTACAACATTATATAGCATCCCGATATGACGTATAACGTTATGAACTATTACGTTATAACGTATAGCGTTATAGAGTATTACCTTATATCGTATAACGATTTACACTATTACGTTATAACGCATAACGTTATATTGCATCACTATATCACTTACAACGTTATATTGCATCACTATATCACTTATAACGTTATATTTTATCACTATATGACGCATAACGTCATATACTATTACGTTTTAACGTATAACGTTATATTGCATTACTATATGACGCATAACATTATGGAGCATGACGTTACAACGTATAACGACATATTGCATGACTATGTGACGTATAACGTTATGTACTATTGCGTTATAACCTATAATGTTATACTGCATCACTATATGACGTATAACGTTATGGAGTATTTCGTTTTAACGTATAACGTTATATTGCATTACTATGTGACGTATAACGTTATATACTATTGCGTTATAACCTATAACGTTATACTGCATCACTATATGACGTATAACGTTGTATACTATTACGTTATAAGGTATAACGATACATTGCACCACTATATCACGTATAACGTCATATACTATTACGTAACAACCTATGACGATGTACTGCCACACTATATGACGTATAACGTTATATACTATTACGTTATAAGGTATAACGTTATGTAGCATCACTATATCACTTATAACGTTATATAGCATCCCTATATGACGTATAACCTTATGATATATTACGTTATATCGTACAGCGTTATAGAGTATTACCTTATGTCGTATAATGATTTATACTATTACGTTATAACGCATAACGTTATATTGCATAACTATATCACTTATAACGTTATATTGCATCACTATATCACTTATAACGTTATATTACATCACTATATGATGTATAACGTTATGGAGTACTTCGTTTTAACGTATAACCTTATATTGCATTACTATAAGACGCATAACGTTATGGAGCATTACGTTACAATGTATAACGACATATTGCATTACTATGTGACGTATAACGTTATATACTATTACATTATAACTTATAACGTTATATTGCATCACTATATGACGTATAACGTTATGGAGTACTTCGTTTTAACGTATAACCATATATTGCATTACTATATGACGCATAACGTTATGGAGCATTACGTTACAACGTATAACGACATATTGCATTACTATGTGACGTATAACGTTATATAATATTGCGTTATAACCTATAACTTTATACTGCATCACTATATGACGTATAACGTTGTATGCTATTACGTTATAACGTATAACGATATATTGCATCACTATGTGACGTATAACGTTATATACTATTACGTTATTACCTATAACGTTATACTGCATCACCATATGACGTATAACGTCATATACTGATATAACGTATAACGTTATATTGCATTACTATATGACGTATAACGTTATGGAGCATTACGTTACATCCTATAATGTTATACTGCGTCACTATATGACGTATAATGTTATATACTATTACGTTATAACGTATAACGATATATTGCATCACTATGTGACGTATAACGTTATATACTATTACGTTATAATGCATAACGTTATATTGCATCACTGTATGACGTATAACGTTATATACTATTACGTAATAACGGATAACAATATATTTCATCACTATGTGACGTAGAACGTTATATACTATTACGTTATTACCTATAACGTTATACTGCGTCACCATATGACGTATAACGTCATATACTGATATAGCGTATAGCGTTATATTGCACGACTATATGACGTATAACGTCATATACTATTACGTTATAACCTATAACGATGTACTGCAACACCATATGACGTATAACGTTATATACTATTACGTTATAAGGTATAACGTTATATTGCATCACTATATCTCTTCGAACATTATATAGCATCCCTATATGACGTATAACGTTATGAACCATTACGTTATAACGTATAGCTTTATAGAGTATTACCTTATATCGTATAACGAATTATATTATTACGTTATAACGCATAACGTTATATTGCATCACTATATCACTTATAACGTTATTTTGCATCACTACATCACTTGTAACGTTATATTGTATCACTATATGATGTATAACGTTTATACTATTACGTTATAACTTATAACTTTATATTGCATCACTATATGACGTATAATGTTATGGAGTATTGCGTTTTAACGTATAACGTTATATTGCATTACTATATGACGCATAACGTTACGGAGCATTACGTTACAACGTATAACGACATATTGCATTACTATGTGACGTATAACGTTATATACTATTGCGTTATAAGGTATAACGTTATATTGCATCACTATATCACTTATAACGTTATATAGCATCCCTATATGACGTATAACGTTATGAACTATTACGTTATAACGTATAACGTTATAGAGCATTACGCTATAACGTATGACTACATGTTGCATCACTATATGATGTATAAAGTTTATACTATTACGTTATAACTTATAACGTTATATTACATCACTATATGACGTATAGCGTTATGGAGTATCTCGTTTTAGCGTATAACGTTATATTGCATTACTATATGACGCATATCGTTATGGAGCATTACGTTACAACGTATAACGACATATTGCATGACTATGTGACGTATAACGTTATATACTATTGCGTTATAACCTATAACGTCATACTGCATCACTATATGACGTATAACGTTATATACTGTTATAACGTATAATGTTGTATTGCATTACTATATGACGTATAACGTTATGGAGTATTACGTTACAACCTATAATGTTATACTGCGTCACTATATGACGTATAACGTTATATACTATTACGTTATAAGGTATAACGATATATTGCATCACTATATGACGTATAACGTTATGGAGTATTACGTTTTAACGTATAACGTTATATTGCATTACTATATGACGCATATCGTTATGGAGCATTACGTTACAACGTATAACGACATATTGCATGACTATGTGACGTATAACGTTATATACTATTGCGTTATAACCTATAACGTTATACTGCATCACTATATGACGTATAACGTTATATACTATTACGTTACAAGGTATAACGATATATGGCATCACTATATGAAGTATAACCTTATATACTTTTACGTTATAAGGTATAACGATATATTGCATCACCATATGAAGTATAACCTTACATACTATTACATTATAAGGTATAACGATATATTGCACCACTATATGACGTATATCGTCATATACCATTACGTTATAACCTATAACGATGTACTGCATCACTATATGACGTATAACGTTATATACTATTACGTTATAAGATATAACGTTATGTAGCATCACTATATCACTTATAACGTTATATGGCATCCCTATATGACGTATAACGTTATGAACTATTACGTTATAACGTATAGCGTTATAGAGTATTACCTTATATCGTATGAAGATTTATACTATTACGTTATAACGCATAACGTTATATTGCATAACTATATCACTTATAACGTTATATCGCATCACTATATCACTTATAACGTTATATTGCATCACTATATGATGTATAAAGTTTATACTATTACGTTATAACGTATAACGTTATAGAGCATTACGCTATTACGTATGACTACATGTTGCATCACTATATGATGTATAAAGTTTATACTATTACGTTATAACTTATAACGTTATATTGCATCACTATATGACGTATAACGTTATGGAGAATCTCGTTTTAACGTATAACGTTATATTGCATTACTATATGACACATAACGTTATGGAGCATTACGTTACAACGTATAACGACATATTGCATGACTATGTGACGTATAACGTTATATACTATTGCGTTATAACCTATAACGTTATACTGTATCACTATATGACGTATAACGTTATATACTATTACGTTATAACGTATAACGATATATTGCATCACTATGTGGCGTATAACGTCATATAATATTACGTTATAATGCATAACGTTATATTGCATCACTATATCACGTATAACGTTACGGAGTATTACGTTATAACGTATAACGACCTAATGCATTACTATGTGACGTATAACGTTATATACTATTACGTTATAACCTATAACGTTATACTGCATCACTATATGACGTATAACGTTATATACTATTACGTTATAAGGTATAACAATGTATTGCATCACTATATCACCTATAACGTTATATTTCATCACTATATGACGCATAACGTCATGTACTATTATGTTGTAACGTATAACGTTATATTGCATCAAGATATGAAGTATAACTTTATATTGCACCACTATATGACTTATAACTTTATATTGCATCACTATATGACGTATAACGTTATACACTATTACGTTATAACGTATACCGTTATATTTCATCTCTATATGACGTATCGCTTTATATTGCATCACTATATGAGGTATAACGTTATATACTATTACGTTATAACGTATAACGATATATCGCATCACTATATGACGTATAACGTTATATACTATTACGTTATAACGTATAACGTTATATACTATTACGTTTCGTCGTATAACGTTATATACTATTATGTTATAAGGTATAACGTTATATCGCATCACTATATGACGAATAACGTGATATACTTGTCGAATTGTCGTATTTTTATTTAACTCCCGGTAGTCTACACATAATCTATCTGAGCCATCTTTCTTTTTAACAAGTAATATAGGGCTGGCAACTGGAGAATTACTGGGCCGAATAATTTCTGCTTCCATTAATTTGTTTATTCTTTCACGAACAAGCCTACGCTCTACCTCACTAAGTCTATAAGGACTTCTTTGTACTGTGACATTAGGATCAATCTATCGTATCTCCATTTGACCCGTATTCACACGAACACGTGGAAAACCCGTAATAAAAGAATCTTTAAATTTTTCAAGAACAGAAATTGATCGGCTTTTATCTTCTCCTATAACTTCAGTATCAACATCATTAATATTAATCTCATTTTTAGTGTCTTTATTACACACATTAATTACTTTTGTTCTACTAATAGCAACACTATTTTGAGTGATTTTTATATCAAAACCCCGGCTCAAAATTTCACGACGAATCATTATGTCATATTTTAAATATTTATCAGCAAGGACATGGAAAACTATCTCCAACGTAAATTCGTTAATACACACAACAGACAAAATTTGTAAAGTACTCTTAATGGTAGTATTTCCTATTCCTCGCATCACTACTACATTCGTCTCTCTTTTATCGGAAAATTTCAAAGCCACAGATTCTTTAATCAGCGAACACTCCGCTCCAGAATCAAAATAAAATGGAAACAACTCACCCAGATGAGTTAATCTACTCATTGAAGTTTCCGTAACACAGAAGTCGACCCGACGCTCATTATTATAATCATTGCTTCCCTTTGGTGTATTACTGTTATTTTTCCCCTTCCGCAACAGCGGACAATAAGGCGCAATATGTCCCTCCTCGCGACACTTAAAGTATGTCACTTTTGATGATGTCCTCCGAGTTCTGTATGTTCTTCTGCTTTCCAAATTTTATTCTTTTCTGACAATCCACTACTTTATGACCGTAGTTACCACAGTAATGACATTTGTTTCGGTAAAAATCAGAAATTTTATATCGTTTTGCTCCAGGAGCCGCAGAAGTGTTATCCGACGAAGACACTGACCTCTTCTTCGCAAAGGAGAATGCTCTCATTTCACTTAGAAATTGATGCTCTGTCTTGATATCAGTCGTAAGTGCTATTCGCTCAATTCGTTGATCTTGCGAAGCCAATTGGAAAAGGACAGTAGAATTGATCACCTCAGCCATAGTTGAATTTTCCCACCTCGCTTTCAAGAGAGAGCGAAGACGAATTCCAAATGCTCCCAAGGTTTCATCCTTCAGTGGTTTTTCGTTGGACATTTTCATTAACGCCGAAGTTGCTGTTTCTCTAGCACCAAAACGCGCAATAAAAAGGTCTTTAAATTTTGTCCAGGTAACTTCTCTACCTACTAGCACTTGCGTGAGCCATTGTGCTGCTGATCCTTCCAGTGCGCTACTTAAAGCAGAAAACAACGCACTGCTTTGTAAAGGATTCTCTTTCATATACAAATTAACAACTGCACACCATGCAGCTGAGTCAGAACCCGCAATTTCAGGATTAAAGCGCGGAAGCGATAAATTTTTAGGTTCTTCTTTCGGATTTTGCACTAGCGTCTGAATCAACTCTCGCATGACAGTCAAATGCTCTTGCATAGTAATAAACGGCACGTATCCCACTTCTGATGTCGAATTGTCGTTTGGATTTCGAGCGCGAGACAATTCTTCGTTAGCATTTGCCATCATGATGTTCAATAAAGGTTGTATTTACATAAAATTACATTTCTTTACAAAGTTTGATAAATAAATAGTTTAACGGTTAACTAAGATAACAAACAATAAGTAAACAAATGCTTTTAATAATATTCTTGGGTTCTGTAACGAATCCACGGTCAACGGGAAACTTTCTGTACGTTTTAATATATTTTTGATAGCACACTGACACGTTCACTCAGGCACAGGGTTTCTCTAAGAATAACTCCAAGACGATGACAGTAAACTCTCCAAGGAGATTGCAAAATAAAAGACAGATACAGTTACATATATCAAATACATATCGATCGGGAATATCAACAAATTCCCAAGCGCCGTAACTAGGCAGTTCCACATAAACCAGCATTGCTCCTGATCAAGACTTGATTGTTTATACAGCGTATCCGTTAACACTGGAAACTCCTTTGTAAAACATTTCGTTCATCCCGTGACCGTGGCTACGTTCGGCGACCAGTTATGTCACCCCGAGCACAAGTATTGAGAAATCTTCCAAAAGAAAGGCTCGATGTCTCTACATCTCCGACATACTATTCCGTTATAACGTATAACGTTATATACTATTACGTTAAAACGTATAACGTTATATACTATTACGTTAAAACGTATAACGTTATATACTATTACGTTATAACGTATAATGTTATATACTATTACGTTATGTCGTATAACATTGTATACTATTGGGTTATAACCTATAACGTTATACTGCATCTCTATTTGACGTATAACGATATAGAATATTACGTTATAACGTATAACATTATATTGCATCTCTATATGACGTATAACGTTATATTGCACCACTATATGACGTATAACGTTATATACTATTACTTTATAACGCATAACGACATATTGCACCACTATATGACGTATAACTTTATATTCCATCACTATATCACGTATAACGTTACGGAGTATTACGTTATAACGTATAACGACATTATGCATTACTATGTGACGCATAACGCTTTATACTGTTACGTTATAACCTATAACGTTATATTGCATCTCTATATAACGTATAACGTATTATTGAATCACTATATGGCGTATAACATTGATGCTACTACGTTATAACTTATAACTTTATATTGCATCACTATATGAAGTATAACCTTATATAATATTACGTTATAACGTATAACGCTATATTGCATCACTATATGACGTATAACGTTATATACTATTACGTTATAGCGTATAACGATATATCTCACCACTATATGACGTATCACATTATATTGCATCACTATGAGACGTATAACGTTATATACTGTTACGATATAACGAATAACGATATATTGCATCACTATATGACGTATAACGATATATAATATTACGTTATAGCGTATAACGATATATCTCACCACTATATGACGTACCACTTCATAATGCATCACTATGTGACGTATAACGTTATATACTGTTACGATATAACGTATAACGATAAATTGCTTCACTATATGATGTCTAACGATATAGACTATTACGTTATAACGTATAACGTTATATTGCATCTCTTTATGACGTATAACGTTATATACCATTACGTTATAACGTATAGCGTTATATTGTATCACTATATAACGTATAATCTTATGGAGCATTATGTTACAACGTATAGCGACATATTGCATTACTATGTGACGTATAACGTTATATACTATTACGTTATAACCTGTAACGTTATACTGCATCTCTATTTGACGTATAACGATATAGAATATTACGTTATAACGTATAACGTTATATTGCATCACTATATCACGTATAACGTTACGGAGTATTACGTTATAACCTATAACGTTATACTGCATAACTATATGACGTATAACGTTATATACTATTACGTTATAAGGTATAACGTTATATTGCATCACTATATGATGTCTAACGTTATATAATATTAAGTTATAACGTATAACGATATATTGCACCACTATATGACGTATAACGATATATTCCATCACTATGTGAAGTATAACGATATAGACTATTACGTTATAACGTATAACGTTATATTGCACCTCTATATGACGTATAACGTTATATACCATTACGTTATAACGCATAACGATATATTGCACCGCTATATGACGTATAACGTTATATACTATTACGTTATAACCTATAACGTTATACTGCATCACTATATGACGTATAACGTTATATAATATTACGTTATAACGTATAAAGCGACATTGCATAACTATATGACGCATAACATTATATTGCATCACTATATGACGTATAACGTTATATACTGTTACGTTATACCCTATAACGACATATTGCGTCACTATATGATATCTAACGTTATATACTATTACGTTATAACGTATAACGCGACATTCCATAACTATATGACGCAAAACATTATATTGCATCACTATATGACGTATAACGTCATATACTATTACGTTATAACGTATAACGTTATATTGCATCTCTATATGACGTATAACTTTATATTGCATCTCTATATGACGTATAACGTTTATACAATTACGTTATAACGTATAACGCGACATTGCATAACTATATGACGCATAACATTATATTGCATCACTACATGACGTATAACGTTTATACTATTACGTTATAACTTATAACGTTATATTGCATCACTATATGAAGTATAACCTTATATAATATTACGTTATAGCGCATAACGTTATATTGCACCACTATATGACTTATAACTTTATATTGCACCACTATATGACGTATAACGTTATACACTATTACGTTATAACCTATAACGTTATACTGCATCTCTATTTAAACGTATAACGATATAGAATATTACGTTATAACGTATAACATTATATTGCATCTCTATATGACGTATAACGTTATATTGCACGACTATATGACGTATAACGTTATATACTCTTACTTTATAACGCATAACGACATATTGCACCACTATATGACGTATAACTTTATATTGCATCACTATCTGACGTATAACGTTATTTACTTTTACGTTATAACGTATAACGATATATTGCATCACTATATGATGTCTAACGTTATATAATATTGCGGTATAACGTATAACGCTATATTGCATCACTATATGACGTATAACGTCATATACTATTACGTTATAACGTATAACGTTATACTGCATCACTATATGACGTATAACGTTTATACAATTACGTTATAACGTATAACGCGACATTGCATAACTATATGACGCATAACATTATATTGCATCACTATATGACGTATAACGCCATATACTATTACGTTATACCGTATAACGTTATATTGCATCACTATATCACTTATAACATTACGGAGTATTACGTTATAACCTATAACGTTATACTGCATAACTATATGACAGATAACGTTATATACTATTACGTTATAAGGAATAACGATATATTGCATCACTATATCACTTACAACGTTATAATTCATCACTATATGACGTATAACGTTATATACTCTTACGTTATAACCTATAACGATATATTGCTTCACTATATGATGTCTAACGTTATATAATATTACGTTATAACGTATGACGCTATATTGCATCACTATATGACGCATAACGATATAGACTATTACGTTATATCCTATAACATTATACTGTATCACTATATGACGCATAACGATATAGACTATTACGTTATATCCTATAACATTATACTGCATCACTATATGACGTATAACGTATAACGTTATACTGCATCACTATATGACGTATAACGTTTATACAATTACGTTATAACGTATAACGCGACATTGCATAACTATATGACGCATAACATTATATTGCATCACTATATGACGTATAACGCCATATACTATTACGTTATAACGTATAACGTTATATTGCATCACTATATCACTTATAACATTACGGAGTATTACGTTATAACCTATAACGTTATACTGCATAACTATATGACGTATAACGTTATATACTATTGCGTTATAAGGTATAACGATATATTGCATCACTATATCACTTACAACGTTATAATGCATCACTATATGACGTATATCGCTGTGGAGTATTACTTTTTAACGTATAACGTTATATACTATTACGTTATAACGGATAACGATATATTTCATCACTATATGAAGTATAACCTTATATAATATTACGTCATAACGCATAACGTTATATTGCATCACTATATCACTTACAACGTTATATTGCATCACTATATCACGTATAACGTTATGGAGTATTACGTTATAACGTAAAGCGTCATATTGCATTACTATGTAACGTATCACGTTATATACAATTACTTTATAACGTATAACGATATATTGCACCACTATATGACGTATAACTTTATATTGCAACTCTATATGACGTATAACGTTATATAATATTACGTTATAACGTATAAGGATATATTGCCCCACTATATGACGTATCACTTTATATTGCATCACTATATGACGTATAACGTTATATACTATTACGTTATAACGTATAACGTTATATTGCATCACTATATGACGTATAACGATATATTCCATCACTATGTGAAGTGTAACGATATAGACTATTACGTTATAACGTATAACGTTATATACCATTAAGTTATAGCGTATAACGTTATATTGAATCGCTATATAACGTATAATCTTATGGAGCATTACGTTATAACGTATAGCGTCATATTGCATTACTATGTGACGTATAACGGTATATACTATTACGTTATAACGTACAACGATATATCGCATCACTATATGATGTCTAACGTTGTATAATATTACGTTATAACGTATAATGCTATATTGCATCACTATATGACGTATAACGTCATATACTGTTACGTTATAAGGTATAACAATATATTCCATCACTATGTGAAGTATAACGTTATATACTAATACGTTATAACGCATAACGATATATTGCACCACTATATGACGTGTAACTTTATATTGCATCACTATATGACGTATAAATATATAGACTATTACGTTATAACGTACAACGTTATATTGCATCCCTTTATGACGTATAACGTATTATCGCATCACTATATGTCGTATAACGTTTATACTATTACGTTATACCTTATAACGTTATATTGCATCACTATATGTAGTATAACCTTATATACTATTACGTTATAACGCATAACGTTATATTGCATCACTATATGACGTATAACGATATAGACTATTACGTTATAACGCATAACGTTATATTGAATCTCCATATGACGCATAACGTTATATTGTATCATTATATGACGTATAACGTTATATACTGTTACGTTATAGCGTATAACGATATATTGCACCACTATATGACGTATCACTTTATATTATATCACTATATGACGTATACCGTTATATACTATTACGTTATAACGTATAACGATATTTTGCATCACTATATGATGTCTAACGTTATATAGTATTACGTTATAACGTATAACGCTACATTGCATAACTATATGACGCATAACTTTATATTGCATCTCTATATGACGTATAACGTATTATTGCATCACTATATGACGTATCACTTTATATTATATCACTATATGACGTATACCGTTATATACTATTACGTTATAACGTATTACGATATTTGGCATCACTATATGATGTCTAACGTTATATAGTATTACGTTATAACGTATAACGCTACATTGCATAACTATATGACGCATAACATTATATTGCATCACTATATGACGTATAACGTCATATACTATTACGTTATAACGTATAACGATATTTTGCATCACTATATGATGTCTAACGTTATATAGTATAACGTTATAACGTATAACGCTACATTGCATAACTATATGACGCATAACATTATATTGCATCACTATATGACGTATAACGTATTATTGCATCACTATATGACGTATCACTTTATATTATATCACTATATGACGTATACCGTTATATACTATTACGTTATAACGTATAACGATATTTGGCATCACTATATGATGTCTAACGTTATATAGTATTACGTTATAACGTATAACGCTACATTGCATGACTATATGACGCATAACATTATATTGCATCACTATATGACGTATAACATCTTATACTATTACGTTATAACGTATAACGTTATATTGCATCACTATATCACGTATAACGTTACGGAGTATTACGTTATAACCTATAACGTTATACTGCATAACTATATGACGTATAACGTTATATACTATTACGTTATAAGGTATAACGTTATATTGCATCACTATAAGATGTCTAACGTTATATAATATTAAGTTATAGCGTATAACGATATATTGCACCACTATATGACGTATAACGACATATTCCATCACTATGTGAAGTATAACGATACAGCCTATTACGTTATAACGTATAACGTTATATTCCACCTCTATATGACGTATAACGTTATAAACCATTACGTTATAACGTATAACGTTATATTGTATCACTATATAACGTATAATGTTATGGAGCATTACGTTATAACGTATAGCGACATATTGCATTACTATGTGACGTATAACGTAATATACTATTACGTTATAATCTATAACGTTATACTGCATAACTATATGACGTATAACGTTAAATACTATTACGTTATAAGGTATAACGATATATTGCATCACTATATCACTTACAACGTTATATTGCATCACTATGTGACGTATAACGTTATATACTATTACGTTATAAGGTATAACTATATATTCAATCACTATGTGAAGTATAACGTTATATACCATTACGTTATAACGCATAACGATATATTGCACCGCTATATGACGTATAACGTTATATACTATCACGTTATAACGTATAACGTTATATTGCATCTCTATATGACGTGTAACGTATTATTGCATCACTATATGACGTATACCGTTATATACTATTACGTTATAACGCATAACGTTATATTGCATCTCTATATGACGTATAGCGTTACGGAGTATCACGTTATAACGTATAACGTTATACTGCATAACTATATGACGTATAACGTTATATACTATTACGTTATAACCTATAACGTTATACTGCATCACTATATGACGTATAACGTTATATAATATTACGTTATAAGGTATAAAGCGACATTGCATAACTATATGACGCATAACATTATATTGCATCACTATATGACGTATAACGTTATATACTGTTACGTTATACCCTATAACGACATATTGCGTCACTATATGATGTCTAACGTTATATACTATTACGTTATAACGTATAACGCGACATTGCATAACTATATGACGCATAACATTATATTGCATCACTATTTGACGTATAACGTCATATACTATTACGTTATAAGGTATAACGATATATTGCATCACTATATCACTTACAACGTTATAATGCATCACTATATGACGTATAACGTTTATACTATTACGTTATAACGTATAACGCTACATTGCATCACTATATCACTTATAACGTTATATTGCATCTCTATATGACGTATAACGATATAGAATAATACGTTATAACGCATAACGTTATATTGAATCTCCATATGACGCATAACGTTATATTGTATCATTATATGACGTATAACGTTATATACTGTTACGTTATAGCGTATAACGATATTTTGCATCACTATATGATGTCTAACGATATATAGTATTACGTTATAACGTATAACGCTACATTGCATAACTATATGACGCATAACTTTATATTGCATCTCTATATGACGTATAACGTATTATTGCATCACTATATGACGTATCACTTTATATTCTATCACTATATGACGTATACCGTTATATACTATTACGTTATAACGCATAACGTTATATTGCATCTCTATATGACGTATAGCGTTACGGAGTATCACGTTATAACGTATAACGTTGTACTGCATAACTATATGACGTATAACGTTATATACTATTACGTTATAACCTATAACGTTATACTGCATCACTATATGACGTATAACGTTATATAATATTACGTTCTAACGTATAAAGCGACATTGCATAACTATATGACGCATAACATTATATTGCATCACTATATGTCGTATAACGTCATATACTATTACGTTATAACGTATAACGTTATATTGCATCTCTATATGACGTATAACATTATATTGCATCTCTATATGACGTATAACGTATTATTGCATCACTATGTGACGTATAACGTTTATACTATTACGTTATAACTTATAACGTTATATTGCATCACTATATGAAGTATAACCTTATATAATATTACGTTATAGCGCATAACGTTATATTGCACCACTATATGACTTATAACTTTATATTGCACCACTATATGACGTATAACGTTATACACTATTACGTTATAACGTATACCGTTATATTTCATCTCTATATGACGTATCGCATTATATTGCATCACTATATGACGTATAACGATATAGACTATTACGTTATAACCTATAACGTTATACTGCATCTCTATTTGACGTATAACGATATAGAATATTACGTTATAACGTATAACATTATATTGCATCTCTATATGACGTATAACGTTATATTGCACCACTATATGACGTATAACGTTATATACTCTTACTTTATAACGAATAACGACATATTGCACCACTATATGAAGTATAACTTTATATTGCATCACTATCTGACGTATAACGTTATTTACTTTTGCGGTATAACGTATAACGCTATATTGCATCACTATATGACGTATAACGTCATATACTATTACGTTATAACGTATAACGTTATACTGCATCACTATATGACGTATAACGTTTATACAATTACGTTATAACGTATAACGCGACATTGCATAACTATGTGACGCATAACATTATATTGCATCACTATATGACGTATAATGCCATATACTATTACGTTATAACGTATAACGTTATATTGCATCACTATATCACTTATAACATTACGGAGTATTACGTTATAACCTATAACGTTATACTGCATAACTATATGACGTATAACGTTATATACTATTACGTTATAAGGTATAACGATATATTGCATCACTATATCACTTACAACGTTATAATGCATCACTATATGACGTATAACGTTATATACTGTTACGTTATAACCTATAACGATATATTGCTTCACTATATGATGTCTAACGTTATATAATATTACGTTATAACGTATGACGCTATATTGCATCACTATATGACGCATAACGTTATGTACTTTTACGTTATAAGGTATAATGTTATATTGCATGACTATATCACTTACAACGTTATATTGCATCACTATATGACGAATATACTGTTACGTTATAACGTATAACGTTATATTGCATCGCTATATCGCGTATAACGTTATGGAGTTTTACGTTATAACGTATAACATTATATTGCATCTATATATGGCGTATAACGTTATATACTACTACGCTATAACTTATAACGTTATATTGCATCTCTATATGACGTATAACGTTTATACAATTACGTTATAACGTATAACGCGACATTGCATAACTATATGACGCATAACATTATATTGCATCACTATATGAAGTATAACGCCATATACTATTACGTTATAACGTATAACGTTATATTGCGTCTCTATATCACTTATAACATTACGGAGTATTACGTTATAACCTATAACGTTATACTGCATAACTACATGACGTATAACGTTATATACTATTACGTTATAAGGTATAACGATATATTGCATCACTATATCACTTACAACGTTATAATGCATCACTATATGACGTAGAACGTTTATACTATTACGTTATAATTTATAACGTTATATTTCATCACTATATGAAGTATAAGGTTATATAATATTACGTCATAACGCATAACGTTATATTGCATCATTATATCGCATACAACGTTATATTGCATCACTATATCACGTATAACATTATGGAGTATTACGTTATAACGTATAGCGTCATATTTCATTACTATGTGACGTATAACGTTATATACTATTACCTTATAACGTATAACGATATATTGCACCACTATATGACGTATCACTTTATATACTATTACGTTAAAACGTATAACGTTATATTGCATCTGTATATGACGTATAACGTATTATTGCATCACTATATGACGTATAACGTTATACACTATTACGTTATGACGTATACCGTTATATTTCATCTCTATATGACGTATAACGATATATTGCATCACTATATGATGTCTAACTTTATATACTATTACGTTATAACGTATAACGCCATATTGCATCACTATATGACGTATAACTTTATATTGCATCTCTATATGTCGTATAACGTTATATACTATTACGTTATAAGGTATAACGATGTATTGCATCACTATATCACTTATAACGTTATATTTCATCACTACATGACGCATAACGTAATGTACTATTATAACGCATAATGTGATATTGCATCATGATCTGACGTATAACTTTATATTGCATCACTATATGACGTATAACGTTATACACTATTACGTTATGACGTATACCGTTATATTTCATCTCTATATGACGTATCGCTTTATATTGCATCACTATATGAAGTATAACGTTATATACTATTACGTTATAACGTATAACGATATATTGCATCACTATATGAAGTATAACCTTATATAATATTACGTCATAACGCATAACGTTATATTGCATCACTATGTCACTTACAACGTTATATTGCAACACTATATGAAGTATAACCTTATATAATATGACGTTATAACGCATAAAGTTATATTGCATCACTATATCACTTACAACGTTATATTGCATCACTATATCACGTATAACGTTATGGAGTATTACGTTATAACGTATAGCGTCATATTGCATTACTATGTGACGTATGACGTTATATACAATTACTTTATAACGTATAACGATATATTGCACCACTATATGACGTATAACTTTATATTGCACCACTATATGACGTATAACGTTATATTGCATCTCTATATGACGTATAACGTTATATACCATTAAGCTATAGCGTATAACGTTATATTGAATCGCTATATAACGTATAATGTTATGGAGCATTACGTTATAACGTATAGCGTCATATTGCATTACTATGTGACGTATAACGTTATATACTATTACGTTATAACGTATAACGATATATTGCATCACTATATGATGTCTAACGTTGTATACTATTACGTTATAACGTATAATGCTATATTGCATCACTATATGACGTATAACGTCATATACTGTTACGTTATAAGGTATAACAATATATTCCATCACTATGTGAAGTATAACGTTATATAATATTACGTTATAACGCAAAACGATATATTGCACCACTATATGACGTATAACTTTATATTGCATCACTATATGACGTATAAATATATAGACTATTACGTTATAACGTACAACGTTATATTGCATCCCTTTATGACGTATAACGTATTATTGCATCACTATATGACGTATAACGTTTATACTATTACGTTATAACTTATAACGTTATATTGCATCACTATATGTAGTATAACCTTATATACTATTACGTTATAACGCATAATGTTATATTGCATCACTATATGACGTATAACGATATAGACTATTAGGTTATAACGTATAACGTTATATTGCTTCTCTATATGACGTATAACGTTATATACTATTATGTTATAACGTATAACGTTATATTGTTTCACTATATAACGTATAATGTTATGGAGTGTTACGTTATAACGTATAGCGACATATTGCACTACTATGTGACGTATAATGTTATATACTATTACGTTATAACCTATAACGTTATACTGCATCACTATATGACGTATAACGTTATATACTATTAAGTTATAAGGTATAACGATATATTGCATCACTATATCACTTATAACGTTATATTGCATCTCTATATGACGTATAACGTTATATACTATTACGTTATAACCTATAACGTTATTCTGCATCACTATATGACGTATAGCGTAATATACTGTTACTTTATAACGTATTATCGTATAGCGTTATCGTATAACGTATTATCGTATAACGTATTAACGTTATATCGTATAGCGACATATTGCATTACTATGTGACGTAAAAAGTTATATACTATTACGTTATATCCTATAACGTTATGCTGCATCACTATATGACCTATAACGTTATATCCTATTACGTTATAAGGTATAACGATATATTGCATCACTATATCACTTATAACGTTATATTGCATCTCTATATGACGTATAACGATATAGAATAATACGTTATAACGCATAACGTTATATTGAATCTCCATATGACGCATAACGTTATATTGTATCACTATATGACGTATACCGTTATATACTATTACGTTATAACGTATAACGATATTTTGCATCACTATATGATGTCTAACGATATATAGTATTACGTTATAACGTATAACGCTACATTGCATAACTATATGACGCATAACTTTATATTGCATCTCTATATGACGTATAACGTATTATTGCATCACTATATGACGTATCACTTTATATTCTATCACTATATGACGTATACCGTTATATACTATTACGTTATAACGCATAACGTTATATTGCATCTCTATATGACGTATAGCGTTACGGAGTATCACGTTATAACGTATAACGTTGTACTGCATAACTATATGACGTATAACGTTATATACTATTACGTTATAACCTATAACGTTATACTGCATCACTATATGACGTATAACGTTATATAATATTACGTTCTAACGTATAAAGCGACATTGCATAACTATATGACGCATAACATTATATTGCATCACTATATGTCGTATAACGTCATATACTATTACGTTATAACGTATAACGTTATATTGCATCTCTATATGACGTATAACATTATATTGCATCTCTATATGACGTATAACGTATTATTGCATCACTATGTGACGTATAACGTTTATACTATTACGTTATAACTTATAACGTTATATTGCATCACTATATGAAGTATAACCTTATATAATATTACGTTATAGCGCATAACGTTATATTGCACCACTATATGACTTATAACTTTATATTGCACCACTATATGACGTATAACGTTATACACTATTACGTTATAACGTATACCGTTATATTTCATCTCTATATGACGTATCGCATTATATTGCATCACTATATGACGTATAACGATATAGACTATTACGTTATAACCTATAACGTTATACTGCATCTCTATTTGACGTATAACGATATAGAATATTACGTTATAACGTATAACATTATATTGCATCTCTATATGACGTATAACGTTATATTGCACCACTATATGACGTATAACGTTATATACTCTTACTTTATAACGAATAACGACATATTGCACCACTATATGAAGTATAACTTTATATTGCATCACTATCTGACGTATAACGTTATTTACTTTTGCGGTATAACGTATAACGCTATATTGCATCACTATATGACGTATAACGTCATATACTATTACGTTATAACGTATAACGTTATACTGCATCACTATATGACGTATAACGTTTATACAATTACGTTATAACGTATAACGCGACATTGCATAACTATGTGACGCATAACATTATATTGCATCACTATATGACGTATAATGCCATATACTATTACGTTATAACGTATAACGTTATATTGCATCACTATATCACTTATAACATTACGGAGTATTACGTTATAACCTATAACGTTATACTGCATAACTATATGACGTATAACGTTATATACTATTACGTTATAAGGTATAACGATATATTGCATCACTATATCACTTACAACGTTATAATGCATCACTATATGACGTATAACGTTATATACTGTTACGTTATAACCTATAACGATATATTGCTTCACTATATGATGTCTAACGTTATATAATATTACGTTATAACGTATGACGCTATATTGCATCACTATATGACGCATAACGTTATGTACTTTTACGTTATAAGGTATAATGTTATATTGCATGACTATATCACTTACAACGTTATATTGCATCACTATATGACGAATATACTGTTACGTTATAACGTATAACGTTATATTGCATCGCTATATCGCGTATAACGTTATGGAGTTTTACGTTATAACGTATAACATTATATTGCATCTATATATGGCGTATAACGTTATATACTACTACGCTATAACTTATAACGTTATATTGCATCTCTATATGACGTATAACGTTTATACAATTACGTTATAACGTATAACGCGACATTGCATAACTATATGACGCATAACATTATATTGCATCACTATATGAAGTATAACGCCATATACTATTACGTTATAACGTATAACGTTATATTGCGTCTCTATATCACTTATAACATTACGGAGTATTACGTTATAACCTATAACGTTATACTGCATAACTACATGACGTATAACGTTATATACTATTACGTTATAAGGTATAACGATATATTGCATCACTATATCACTTACAACGTTATAATGCATCACTATATGACGTAGAACGTTTATACTATTACGTTATAATTTATAACGTTATATTTCATCACTATATGAAGTATAAGGTTATATAATATTACGTCATAACGCATAACGTTATATTGCATCATTATATCGCATACAACGTTATATTGCATCACTATATCACGTATAACATTATGGAGTATTACGTTATAACGTATAGCGTCATATTTCATTACTATGTGACGTATAACGTTATATACTATTACCTTATAACGTATAACGATATATTGCACCACTATATGACGTATCACTTTATATACTATTACGTTAAAACGTATAACGTTATATTGCATCTGTATATGACGTATAACGTATTATTGCATCACTATATGACGTATAACGTTATACACTATTACGTTATGACGTATACCGTTATATTTCATCTCTATATGACGTATAACGATATATTGCATCACTATATGATGTCTAACTTTATATACTATTACGCTATAACGTATAACGCCATATTGCATCACTATATGACGTATAACTTTATATTGCATCTCTATATGTCGTATAACGTTATATACTATTACGTTATAAGGTATAACGATGTATTGCATCACTATATCACTTATAACGTTATATTTCATCACTACATGACGCATAACGTAATGTACTATTATAACGCATAATGTGATATTGCATCATGATCTGACGTATAACTTTATATTGCATCACTATATGACGTATAACGTTATACACTATTACGTTATGACGTATACCGTTATATTTCATCTCTATATGACGTATCGCTTTATATTGCATCACTATATGAAGTATAACGTTATATACTATTACGTTATAACGTATAACGATATATTGCATCACTATATGAAGTATAACCTTATATAATATTACGTCATAACGCATAACGTTATATTGCATCACTATGTCACTTACAACGTTATATTGCAACACTATATGAAGTATAACCTTATATAATATGACGTTATAACGCATAAAGTTATATTGCATCACTATATCACTTACAACGTTATATTGCATCACTATATCACGTATAACGTTATGGAGTATTACGTTATAACGTATAGCGTCATATTGCATTACTATGTGACGTATGACGTTATATACAATTACTTTATAACGTATAACGATATATTGCACCACTATATGACGTATAACTTTATATTGCACCACTATATGACGTATAACGTTATATTGCATCTCTATATGACGTATAACGTTATATACCATTAAGCTATAGCGTATAACGTTATATTGAATCGCTATATAACGTATAATGTTATGGAGCATTACGTTATAACGTATAGCGTCATATTGCATTACTATGTGACGTATAACGTTATATACTATTACGTTATAACGTATAACGATATATTGCATCACTATATGATGTCTAACGTTGTATACTATTACGTTATAACGTATAATGCTATATTGCATCACTATATGACGTATAACGTCATATACTGTTACGTTATAAGGTATAACAATATATTCCATCACTATGTGAAGTATAACGTTATATAATATTACGTTATAACGCAAAACGATATATTGCACCACTATATGACGTATAACTTTATATTGCATCACTATATGACGTATAAATATATAGACTATTACGTTATAACGTACAACGTTATATTGCATCCCTTTATGACGTATAACGTATTATTGCATCACTATATGACGTATAACGTTTATACTATTACGTTATAACTTATAACGTTATATTGCATCACTATATGTAGTATAACCTTATATACTATTACGTTATAACGCATAATGTTATATTGCATCACTATATGACGTATAACGATATAGACTATTAGGTTATAACGTATAACGTTATATTGCTTCTCTATATGACGTATAACGTTATATACTATTATGTTATAACGTATAACGTTATATTGTTTCACTATATAACGTATAATGTTATGGAGTGTTACGTTATAACGTATAGCGACATATTGCACTACTATGTGACGTATAATGTTATATACTATTACGTTATAACCTATAACGTTATACTGCATCACTATATGACGTATAACGTTATATACTATTAAGTTATAAGGTATAACGATATATTGCATCACTATATCACTTATAACGTTATATTGCATCTCTATATGACGTATAACGTTATATACTATTACGTTATAACCTATAACGTTATTCTGCATCACTATATGACGTATAGCGTAATATACTGTTACTTTATAACGTATTATCGTATAGCGTTATCGTATAACGTATTATCGTATAACGTATTAACGTTATATCGTATAGCGACATATTGCATTACTATGTGACGTAAAAAGTTATATACTATTACGTTATATCCTATAACGTTATGCTGCATCACTATATGACCTATAACGTTATATCCTATTACGTTATAAGGTATAACGATATATTGCATCACTATATCACTTATAACGTTATATTGCATCTCTATATGACGTATAACGATATAGAATAATACGTTATAACGCATAACGTTATATTGAATCTCCATATGACGCATAACGTTATATTGTATCACTATATGACGTATACCGTTATATACTATTACGTTATAACGTATAACGATATTTGGCATCACTATATGATGTCTAACGTTATATAGTATTACGTTATAACGTATAACGCTACATTGCATAACTATATGACGCATAACATTATATTGCATCCCTATATGACGTATAACGTATTATTGCATCACTATATGACGTATAACGTTTATACTATTACGTTATAACTTATAACGTTATATGAAATCTCTATGTCACGTATAACGTTATGAAGTATTACGTTATAACGTATAGCGACATATTGCACTACTATGTGACGTTTAACGTTATATACTATTACGTTATAAGTTATAACTATATATTCCATCACTATGTGAAGTATAACGTTATATACTGTTACGTTATAACGCATAACGATATATTGCACCACTATATGACGTATAACTTTATATTGCATCACTATATCACGTTTAACGTTATGGAGTATTACGTTATAACGTATAACGACATAATGCATTACTATGTGACGTGTGACGATATATACTATTACGTTATACCCTATAACGTTATACAGCATCACTATATGACATACAACGTTATATACTATTACGTTATAAGGTATAACGATATATTGCAGCACTATATGATGTATAACCTTATATACTATTACGTTATAAGGTATAACTATATATTCCATCACTATGTGAAGTATAACGTTGTATAGTATTACGTTATAACGTATTCATTTATATTGCATCTCTATATGACGTATAACTTTATATTGCATCACTATACGACGTATAACGATATAGACTATTACGTTATAACGTATAACGCTATATTGCAGCACTATATGTCGTATAACGATATAGACTATTACGTTATAACCTATAACGCTATACTGCATCACTATATCACTTATAACGTTATATACTATTACGTTACAAGGTATAACTATATATTCCATCACTATGTGAAATATAACGTTATATACTTTTAGGTTATAACGAATAACGATATTTTGCACCACTATATGACGTATAACTTTATATAGCATCACTATATCACGTATAACGTTACATACAATTACGTTATGACGTATAACGATGTCTTGCATCACTATATGATGTCTACCGTTATATACTATTACGTTATAACCTATTACGCTACGCTGCATCACGATATGACGCATAACGCTATATACTATTACGTTATAAGGTATAACGATATATTGCATCACTATATCACTTATAACGTTATATTGCATCTCTATATGACGTATAACGTATTATTGCATCACTATATGACGTATAACGTTTATACGAGTACGTTATAACTTATAACGTTATATTGCATCACTATATGATGCATAACCTTTTATGCTATTACGTTATAAGGTATAACTATATATTCCATCACTATGTGAAGTACAACGTTGTATACTATTACTTTATAACGTATACCGTTATATTGCATCTCTATATGACGTATAACGTTATATAGTATTACGTTATAACGTATAACGATATATTGCGTCACTATATGATGTCTAACGTTATATAATATTACGTTATAACGTATAACGATATATTGCACCACTATATGACGTATAACGGTATATTCCATCACTGTGTGAAGTATAATGATATAGACTATTACGTTATAACGTATAACGTCATATTGCATCTCTATATAACGTTTAACGTTATATACTATTACGTTATAACGTACAACGTTATATTGCATCACTATAAAACGTATAATGTTAGAAAGTATTACGTTATAACGTATAGCGACATATTGCACTACTACGTGACGTATAACGTTATATACTATTACGTTATAACCTATAACGTTATACTGCATAACTATATGACGTATAACGTTATATACTATTACGTTATAAGGTATAATGATATATTGCATGAATATATCACTTACAACGTTATATTGCATCACTATACGACGTATAACGTCATATACTGTTATGTTATAACGTATACCGTTATATTGCATCACTATATCACGTATAACGTTATATTGCATCACTATATCACGTATAACGTTATGGAGTATTACGTTATAACGTATAACGACATAATGCATTACTATGTGACGTGTGACGTTATATACTATTACGTTATAACCTATAACGTTACACTGCATCACTATGTGAAGTATAACGTTATATACTATTACGTTATAAGGCATAACGATATATTGCACCACTATAAGACGTATAACTTTATATCACCTCAGTATATGACTTATAATTGTATAGACTATTACGTTATAACGTATAACGTTATATTGCATCTTTATAATACGTATAACGTATTATTGCATCACTATATGAAGTATAACGTTGTATACTATTACGTTATAACGTATACCGTTATATTGCATCTCTATATGACGTATAACTTTATATTGCATCACTATATGACGTATAGCGATATAGACTATTACGTTATAACGTATAACGTTATATTGCATCTCTGTATGACGTATAACGTATTATTGAATCACTATATGACGTATAACGTTGATACTATTACGTTATAAGGTATAACTATATATTCCATCACTATGTGAAGTACAACGTTGTATACTATTACTTTATAACGTATACCGTTATATTGCATCTCTATATGACGTATAACGTTATATACTATTACGTTATAACGTATAACGATATATTGCATCACTATATGATGTCTAACGTTATATAATATTACGTTATAACGTATAACGTTATATTGCATCACTATATGATGTATAACCTTTTATACTATTACGTTATAAGGTATAACTATATATTCCATCACTATGTGAAGTATAACGTTGTATACTATTACGTTATAACGCATAACGTTATATTGCATCAGTATATCACTTACAACGTTATATTGCGTCACTATATGACGTATAACGTCATATGGCATCACTATATGGCGTATAACGTTTATACTATTACGTTATAACTCATAACGTTATATTGCATCACTATATCAAGTATAACCTTATATACTATTACGTTATAACGCATAACGTTATATAGCATTACTATGTCACTTATAACGTTATGTTGCAACACTATATCACTTATAACGTTATAATGCTTCACTATATGATGTATAACGTTTATACTATTACGTCATAATTTATAACGTTATATTGCATTACCACATGACGTATAACGTTATATACTATTACGTTATAACGTATAACGACATATTGCATTACTATGTGACGTATAACGTTATATACTATTACGTTATAACGTATAACGATATATTGTATCACTATGTGACGTATAACGTTTTATACTATTACGTTTTAATGCATAACGTTATATTGCATTACTATATGACGTATAACGTTATGGAGCATTACGTTACAACGTATACCGACATATTGCATAACTATGTGACGTATAACGATATATACTATTGCGTTATAACCTATAACGTTATGCTGCATCACTATATGACGTATAACGTTATATACTATTACGTTATAACGTATGACGATATATTGCATCACTATGTGCCGTATAACGTTATATACTATTGCGTTATAACATTACGTGACTACTATGTGACGTATAACGTTATATACTATTGCGTTATAACTTATAACGTTATACTGCATCACTATATGACGTATAAAGTCATATACTGTTATAACGTATAACGTTATATTGCATTACTATATGACGTATATCGTTCTGGATTATTACGTTACAACCTATAACGTTATATTGCATCACTGTATGACGTACAACGTTATATACTATTACGTTATAAGGTATAACGATATATTGCATCACTATATGAAGTATAACCTTATATGCTATTACGTTATAAGGTATAACGATATATTGCATCACTATATGAAGTATAACCTTATATACTATTACGTTATAACCTATAACGTTGTACTCCATCACTATATGACGTATAACGTTATATACTATTAGGTTATAAGGTATAACGTTATATTGCATCACTATATCACTTATAACGTTATATTGCATCACTATATGAAGTATAACGTCATATACTATTACGTAATAACCTATAACGTTGTACTGCATCACGATCTGACGTATAACGTTATATACTATTACGTTATAAGGTATAACGTTATATTGCATCACTATATGAAGTATAACGTCATATACTATTACGTAATAACCTATAACGTTGTACTGCATCACGATCTGACGTATAACGTTATATACTATTACGTTATAAGGTATAACGTTATATTGCATCACTATATCACTTATAACGATATATAGCATCCCTATATGACGTATATCGTTATGTACTATTACGTTATAACGTATAGCGTTATACTGCACCACTATATGACGTATAACGTCATACACTATTACGTTATAATCTATAACGTTGTACTGCATCACTATATGACGTATAACGTTATATACTATTACGTTGTAACCTATAACGTTATATTTCATCACTATGTGACGTATAACGTTATATACTATTACGTTATAACGGATAACGATATATTTCATCACTATGTAACGTATAACGTTATATACTATTGCGTTATAACCTATAACGTTATACTGCATCACTATATGACGTATAACGTTATATACTATTACGTTATAAGGTATAACGTTATATTGCATCACTATATCACTTATAACGTTATATTGCACTATTATATGACGTATAACGTCATATACTATTACGTTATAACCTATAACGTTATATTGCATCACTATATGTCGCATAACGTCATATACTATTGCATTATAACTTATAACGATATAGAGTATTACGCTATAACGTATGACTACATACTGCATCTCTATATGACGAATAACGTTATATACTGTTACGTTATAACGGATAACGATATATTTCATCACTATGTGACGTATAACGTTATATACTATTACGTTATTACCTATAACGTTAAACTGCATCACTATATGACGAATAACGTCATATACTGTTACGTAATAACGTATATCGTTATATTGCATTACTATATGACGCATAACGTTATGGAGCATTACGTTGCAACGTATAACGACATATTGCATGACTATGTGACGTATAACGTTATATACTATTGCGTTATAACTTCTAACGTTATACTGCATCACTATATGACGTATAACGTTATATACTATTACGTTATAACGTATAACGATATATTGCATCACTATTTGACGTATAACGATATATACTATTACGTTATAATGCATAACGTTATATTGCATCACTATATCACTTATAACGATATATAGCATCCCTATACGACGTATAACGTTATGAACCATTACGTTATAACGTATAGCGTTATATTGCATCACTATATTACGTATAACGTTATATACTATTACGTTATAACCTATAACGTTGTACTGCATCACTATATGACGTATAACGTTATATACTATTACGTTATAAGATATAACGTTATATTGCATCACTATATCACTTATAGCGTTATATTGCATGACTATATCACTTATAGCGTTATATTGCATCACTATATGAAGTATAACGTTATATACTGGTACGTTATAACGCATAACGTTACATTGCATCACTATATTCAGTATAACATTACATACAATTACGTTATAAGGTATAACGATATATTGCATCACTATATGAAGTATAACCTTATGTACTATTACATTATAAGGTGTGACGATATGTCGCACCACTATATGACGTTTAACGTCATATACTATTACGTTATAACCTATAACGTTGTACTGCATCACTCTATGACGTATAACGTTATATGCTATTACGTTATAAGGTATAACGTTATATTGCATCACTATATCACTTATAACGTTATATTGCATCACTATATGGCTCATAACGTCATATACTTTTACATTATAACTTATAACGTTATAGAGTATTACGCTATAACGTATGACTACATACTGCATTACTATATGACGAATAACGTCATATACTGTTACGTTATAACGTATAACGGTATATTGCATTACTATATGACGCATAACTTTATGGAGCATTACGTTACAACGTATAACGACATATTGCATGACTATGTGACGTATAACGTTATATACTATTACGTTATAAGGTATAACCTTATAATGCATCACTATATCACTTATAACGTTATATTGCACTACTATATGACGTATAACGTCATATACTATTACGTTATAACCTATAACGTTGTACTGCATCACTATATAACGTATAACGTTAAATACTATTACGTTATAAGGTATAACGTTATTTTGCATCAGTATATGACGAATAACGTCATATACTCTTACGTTATAACGTATAACGTTATATTGTATCACTATATGACGTATAACGTTATATAATATTACGTTATAACGTATAACGATATATTGCATCTGTCACGTCCCGCGTTCCGCACGTGACGCCGCGAACCAATAACTTATGAATAATTAAACACGACCAATAATAATAAATTAACTAATAACTAACCAATCAAAATAAAAAGAATTATACGACAGACAATCAAAATGAAATAAATGAATCAATAAGAAGAAACACTACAACCAATCAGCAATGACATATAAAATACAAATAAAATGAAATAATTAAATGAACCAATAAATAAAACAAGCCGCGATTCAAATGTCTGAGATTTCTCTGCGAAAACACATGTGTATACACACACGTGTGTTTGCATATCTGTGTGTGTGACCTACTTCGTGAATCTGAATAATTGGTAATCTAATAAAATATAAAAGAAATAAAATATACTACACTACATCAGCATTCTAATAAAAGTGAAAATTGTATACAAGATTACTCTGCGACACACACATATATAGATATACACATGCGTACGCGTATCTTTGGGAAAAATTCATAATATATATATGTCGGAGATGAAAGAATACTGGAACCTTCCCTTCGGAACTTTGGGAAGACCCCTAGTATTGTAATTTAGATTTCACCATAGCCGAATTAAGAAACTGTTGTCATTCGATTCGACTGTACTTATTTGAGATTTATGATAGTGAGCTCGGGCTCGAGGCGACAACCAGTCGCCGAACGTAGTCGCGGTCAAGGGATGAACGTTTTGTCTAACAAAGGCATGAAGTAACCCTATAGCTCTCCTTAAAAGAAATACTTAGGACGGGGCACGACGGTAAGCATTTCAACGATTTCTGTCCCGTGGCTCGCCACACGCAGACTCTATTCTTTGAGTAAGACGATTACCAGATGTCGACGCGTCTCCACAGTACATGTTCAGCTAGCCCGAGGACCTGCTATAAATCTTAAGGTCTGTTTAACTAAAGTCCTTCAAACCGACAAACAGTCCTCGTCCCAGCTACGAGAAAATAGGAGAAATCTATTTTTCTCACCAACGACGCTTCCTCTTCTCGAACTTTCTCCTAAGGGCGGCTAGCACCCTTCCCTAACCACCAACATGGAAATTGACCAATTAACAGTAACGCCAATTTCCCTCACTTTCCGAATGAAGGCTTTTCTCCACGAATCCGATGATTTCGTGCCCTTGGGCACACCCATCATAGTTTTCCTCGACAGCGTTACCGTGATGGAGAACCACTCTCCGGTACGATCTCAAAGACGATTCAAGTAACTCTCAGATACGTAGTGATTGCCTCGTGCATTAACATTGAGTACAACTTAGACGCTGAGGAAAAGTAGAGTCTGTCATCCCCTTGACCGCGGATTCGTTAGTGAGCCTAGGATCATTGTCATTAGCTTCTCGAGTACCTAATTATCCTATTACTTGTCCAATTCCATCATAGTCATATTTGCACTAGTAAATATCTCCTCTATTGCATAATGATCACGTCTAGCGCCAATAGGGATTCGTTTCACGCCCTCAACCCTAACTCAAATCTTAACGCCGCCCCGACATATATATATTTGTATGTATACGTTATTAAACCATTAAAACGCAAAGAAATAAATATATAGATTTACATTTCTACGAACCTAGAGAATTATATACGAAATCCACATTATGGAATATTCAACCAATTAACGATCCGAGAAACAATGAGAATAACAATACGCGCACATATAGATATGCATATATATATTTTACATAATGGAAAATTACATTGTGAAATGTGTATATATATATACACATATTATTATATCGAACAACTACTCATCTAATATACAAAACCACCTTGTAAAAATTACATTACTGAACATTCAACTAAACCAACTGAAGATTTAGTATAATAATATATAATAATATAATAATATATATATATACATAAATATGTGAAATAGCGTTGTATATAACCGGAAACAATACAAATGTCACACGACTTCTTCAACAACTTCGACTCTTCGTTCCTGCCGACAATACCTCACACGATGACTGCGTCTTCTAGGGCCACTTACGGATTCTTTACATTTCTTCTTCTTCTTGCACTGAAATATCATATGCAGTGAATAAAACACGAAAGAAGCAGGATGAACTAAATAAAAGAAATCATAACAAGATACACACCGAGACAGTCCGCATGGGAACCTCTGACAAAGATACCTCCGTATCTATCATTAAACGCATAATAATCAAGATGCACAAACCTCATTTGGTAGTCGACACCACTCACAGCGTGCCAATGCAAGAGAGGAAAACGAATGAAATTGTATTTCGTGAAGACGTTTCACCACTTTCCATAGATCAGAAACTGGAGTTACACAACTAATAACCTAATAACAAGAAAGTAATATAAAATATACACGATTTAATATATAGCAAATATGGACATATAAATCTACAAGGAGCAAAATATATCTCATATTGTCAAATAAAACCAAATTGTCAAAAGATCATCAGGACACGACGCCAACGAAGGTGCCACTGTGCCTATTTGGATGGAAAACCGCCACTTCAGCATCAGCCCTCGCATATATTCACACACGCACGTCGATCACGTCATCTCGTACCATTCACATATCTTCTTCCTCTTGCGCTAAAACAAATTCACAAGTTTAAGGAAACAAACAACATGCGAAACGAGACAGAATACTAAAAACACACTCACACAGTTCGCACAGGTGCGGACGCTTTTGTGTCCATGACTCAACATAACCTGTAATCATCAAACTCCACGTTCTCTCATGGAAACTCTAAAAATCTGCAGCATTGCGATTCCCACCGGAACGAACTGTCACGTGACTGTCATCCCATTGGGGATGTCATTATAAAAAGCGTAGCGACACAATTCAAATCGGAGTAATCGTTACCAGTTAGAATAAAAGGGAGTAATCGTTACCAGTTAGAATAAAAGGGAGTAATCGTTACCAGTTAGGTATAAAAGGGAGTAATCGTTACCAGTTGAATAAAAGAGTAAGAGAGTAATTGTTAGCGGTTCGGGAGAATTTAGCGGAAAATAAAGAAGAGTCAGATTAATTGTTAGCGTTAGCGTCAGCGATTAATTGTTAGTGGTTCAGTTAGAACAATCAGAGTAATTGTGAAAAGAGAGTAACTGCCATTAGTTGGTTCAGTTAGAATATAGTCAGAGAAATTGTTAGCGTTCGGGAGAATATAACGAAATTAAAGAAGAGTAATTCAGTTAGAATAAAGAAATAGGATAGAGCAATTGTGATTAGTTGGTTCAGGAGAATTTAGCGAAAATAAGGAGAGTAATTGTTAGTCGTTCAATTGAATTTGAGTGAGTCTGATATCAGTTCGTTCAGTTGATTTAATTAGAATTTAAGTTAGGATTAGAGAATAATTGTTCGTTCCAGTTCGAGTTTAAGAATTACGAGATATAAATGTTATTAATCAGTTCGAATTATAAAATAATTGTTATTAGTCAGTTAGAATTAAAACAATAGTTGGCTCAAGTTTTTGTGTTAGAATTTCGAATTGTTAAACACGTCCGGACACACTGTTGTTTACACTGTTCAAATTAAATAAAGATTAAAACGAAAAATTATAGAAGTGTCGATCTTTGTAAAACCGGAATCACCCCAGCGGCCTGCCCGTTCATCAGCGGAGACCAACGTCAGGTGAGTCAACTTTAATTATTATTAATAATTAATAATTAAAATAATAAATAATATCAATGATTAGTATAATTCGTCATTAATTCCGCCTGTAATAATTATTTATAATATAATTGTTTATTCCAAACAATCCTCTCCCGTGCTAGTATTCCTGCGCATAGCAGGTTAGCCGAAACGTGGAGATTGTTGACCAGTGGCCTAAACTCCGATCAACGCTACATAATCTAACAAGAAATATCTAATTGGAACAGTCCTTAGACTGTTTCTGGTGGCAGCGACTACTACATTGTTTAAAATTTCAAAATTTGGATAGCGAAACGTAACACATCACTATATGACGTATAACGTTATATACTATTACGTTATAAGATATAACGTTATATTGCATCACTATATCACTTATAACGTTATATTGCACCACTATATGACGTATAACGTCATATACTATAACGTTGTAGCCTATAACGTTGTACTGCATCACTATATGACGTATAACGTTATATACTGTTATTACGTCTAACGTTATATTGCATGACTATATGACGTATAACGTTATGGAGTATAACGTTACAACGTATAACGATGTACTGCATCACTATATGACGTATAACGATGTACTGCATCACTATATGACGTATAACGTTATATACTATTACGTTATAAGGTATAACGTTATATTGCATCACTATATAACTTATAACGTTATATGGCATCCCTATATGACGTATAATGTTATGAACTATTACGTTATAACCTATAGTGTTATTGAGTATTACCTTATATCGTATAACGATTTTCACTATTACTTATAACGCATAACGCTATATTGCATCATTATATGCTGTATAACTTTTATACTATTACGTTATAACTTATAACGTTATATTGCATCACTATATGACGTATATCGCTATGGAGTATTACTTTTTAACGTATAACGTTATATTGCGTCACTATATGACGTATAACGTTATATACTATTACGTTATAAGGTATAACGTTATATTGCATCACTACGTGACGTATAACCTTATATACTAATACGTTATAAGGTATAACGATATATTGCATCACTATATGAAGTATAACCTTATATACTATTACGTTATAACCTATAACGTTGTACAGCATCACTATATGACGTATAACGTTATATACCATTACGTTATAAGGTATAACGTTATATTGCATCACTATATCACTTATAACGTTATATTGCATCACTATATGAAGTATAACGTTATATACTAGTACGTTATAACGCATAATGTTACATTGCATAACTATATCACTTATAACGTTATATTGCATCACTATATGACGCATAACGTCATATACTATTGCATTATAACTTATAACGTTATAGAGTATTACGCTATAACGTATGACTACATATTGCATCACTGTATGACGAATAACGATATATATACTATTACGTTATAATGCATAACGTTATATTGCGTCACTATATGAAGTATAACCTTATGTACTATTACATTATAAGGTAAAACGTTATATTGCATCACTATATCACTTATAACGATATATAGCATCCCTATATGACGTTTATCGTTATGAGCTATTACGTTATAACGTATAGCGGTATATTTCATCACTATATGACGTATAACGTTATGGAGTATTACGTTTTAACGTATAACGTTATATTGCATTACTATATGACGTACAACGTTATGGAGTATTACGATACAGCGTATAACGATATATAGCATCACTATGTGACGTATAACGTTATATACTATTACGTTATAACGCATAACGTTATATTGCATCACTATATGACGTATTACGTTATATACTATTACGTTATAACGGATAACGATATATTTCATCACTATGTGACGTATAACGTTATATACTATTACGTTATTACCTATAACGTTATACTGCACCACTATATGACGTATAACGTCATACACTATTACGTTATAACCTATAACGTTGTACTGCATCACTATATGACGTATAACGTTATATACTATTACGTTATAAGGTATAACGTTATATTGCATCACTATATCACTTATAACGTTATATTGCACTACTATATGACGTATAACGTCATATACTATGACGTTATAACCTATAACGTTGTACTGCATCACTATATGACGTATAACGTTATATACTATTACGTTATGAGGTATAACGTTATATTGCATCACTATATCACTTATAACGTTATATTGCATCACTATATGAAGTATAACGTCATATACTATTACGTAATAACCTATAACGTTGTACTGCATCACGATCTGACGTATAACGTTATATACTATTACGTTATAAGGTATAACGTTATATTGCATCACTATATCACTTATAACGATATATAGCATCCCTATATGACGTATATCGTTATGTACTATTACGTTATAACGTATAGCGTTATATTGCATCACTATATGACGTCTAACGTTATGGAGTATTACGTTATAACGTATAACGTTATATTGCATCACTATATGAAGTATAACGTCATATACTATTACGTAATAACCTATAACGTTGTACTGCATCACGATCTGACGTATAACGTTATATACTATTACGTTATAAGGTATAACGTTATATTGCATCACTATATGAAGTATAACGTCATATACTATTACGTAATAACCTATAACGTTGTACTGCATCACGATCTGACGTATAACGTTATATACTATTACGTTATAAGGTATAACGTTATATTGCATCACTATATCACTTATAACGATATATAGCATCCCTATATGACGTATATCGTTATGTACTATTACGTTATAACGTATAGCGTTATACTGCACCACTATATGACGTATAACGTCATACACTATTACGTTATAATCTATAACGTTGTACTGCATCACTATATGACGTATAACGTTATATACTATTACGTTGTAACCTATAACGTTATATTTCATCACTATGTGACGTATAACGTTATATACTATTACGTTATAACGGATAACGATATATTTCATCACTATGTAACGTATAACGTTATACACTATTGCGTTATAACCTATAACGTTATACTGCATCACTATATGACGTATAACGTTATATACTATTACGTTATAAGGTATAACGTTATATTGCATCACTATATCACTTATAACGTTATATTGCACTATTATATGACGTATAACGTCATATACTATTACGTTATAACCTATAACGTTATATTGCATCACTATATGTCGCATAACGTCATATACTATTGCATTATAACTTATAACGATATAGAGTATTACGCTATAACGTATGACTACATACTGCATCTCTATATGACGAATAACGTTATATACTGTTACGTTATAACGGATAACGATATATTTCATCACTATGTGACGTATAACGTTATATACTATTACGTTATTACCTATAACGTTAAACTGCATCACTATATGACGAATAACGTCATATACTGTTACGTAATAACGTATATCGTTATATTGCATTACTATATGACGCATAACGTTATGGAGCATTACGTTGCAACGTATAACGACATATTGCATGACTATGTGACGTATAACGTTATATACTATTGCGTTATAACTTCTAACGTTATACTGCATCACTATATGACGTATAACGTTATATACTATTACGTTATAACGTATAACGATATATTGCATCACTATTTGACGTATAACGATATATACTATTACGTTATAATGCATAACGTTATATTGCATCACTATATCACTTATAACGATATATAGCATCCCTATACGACGTATAACGTTATGAACCATTACGTTATAACGTATAGCGTTATATTGCATCACTATATTACGTATAACGTTATATACTATTACGTTATAACCTATAACGTTGTACTGCATCACTATATGACGTATAACGTTATATACTATTACGTTATAAGATATAACGTTATATTGCATCACTATATCACTTATAGCGTTATATTGCATGACTATATCACTTATAGCGTTATATTGCATCACTATATGAAGTATAACGTTATATACTGGTACGTTATAACGCATAACGTTACATTGCATCACTATATTCAGTATAACATTACATACAATTACGTTATAAGGTATAACGATATATTGCATCACTATATGAAGTATAACCTTATGTACTATTACATTATAAGGTGTGACGATATGTCGCACCACTATATGACGTTTAACGTCATATACTATTACGTTATAACCTATAACGTTGTACTGCATCACTCTATGACGTATAACGTTATATGCTATTACGTTATAAGGTATAACGTTATATTGCATCACTATATCACTTATAACGTTATATTGCATCACTATATGGCTCATAACGTCATATACTTTTACATTATAACTTATAACGTTATAGAGTATTACGCTATAACGTATGACTACATACTGCATTACTATATGACGAATAACGTCATATACTGTTACGTTATAACGTATAACGGTATATTGCATTACTATATGACGCATAACTTTATGGAGCATTACGTTACAACGTATAACGACATATTGCATGACTATGTGACGTATAACGTTATATACTATTACGTTATAAGGTATAACCTTATAATGCATCACTATATCACTTATAACGTTATATTGCACTACTATATGACGTATAACGTCATATACTATTACGTTATAACCTATAACGTTGTACTGCATCACTATATAACGTATAACGTTAAATACTATTACGTTATAAGGTATAACGTTATTTTGCATCAGTATATGACGAATAACGTCATATACTCTTACGTTATAACGTATAACGTTATATTGTATCACTATATGACGTATAACGTTATATAATATTACGTTATAACGTATAACGATATATTGCATCTGTCACGTCCCGCGTTCCGCACGTGACGCCGCGAACCAATAACTTATGAATAATTAAACACGACCAATAATAATAAATTAACTAATAACTAACCAATCAAAATAAAAAGAATTATACGACAGACAATCAAAATGAAATAAATGAATCAATAAGAAGAAACACTACAACCAATCAGCAATGACATATAAAATACAAATAAAATGAAATAATTAAATGAACCAATAAATAAAACAAGCCGCGATTCAAATGTCTGAGATTTCTCTGCGAAAACACATGTGTATACACACACGTGTGTTTGCATATCTGTGTGTGTGACCTACTTCGTGAATCTGAATAATTGGTAATCTAATAAAATATAAAAGAAATAAAATATACTACACTACATCAGCATTCTAATAAAAGTGAAAATTGTATACAAGATTACTCTGCGACACACACATATATAGATATACACATGCGTACGCGTATCTTTGGGAAAAATTCATAATATATATATGTCGGAGATGAAAGAATACTGGAACCTTCCCTTCGGAACTTTGGGAAGACCCCTAGTATTGTAATTTAGATTTCACCATAGCCGAATTAAGAAACTGTTGTCATTCGATTCGACTGTACTTATTTGAGATTTATGATAGTGAGCTCGGGCTCGAGGCGACAACCAGTCGCCGAACGTAGTCGCGGTCAAGGGATGAACGTTTTGTCTAACAAAGGCATGAAGTAACCCTATAGCTCTCCTTAAAAGAAATACTTAGGACGGGGCACGACGGTAAGCATTTCAACGATTTCTGTCCCGTGGCTCGCCACACGCAGACTCTATTCTTTGAGTAAGACGATTACCAGATGTCGACGCGTCTCCACAGTACATGTTCAGCTAGCCCGAGGACCTGCTATAAATCTTAAGGTCTGTTTAACTAAAGTCCTTCAAACCGACAAACAGTCCTCGTCCCAGCTACGAGAAAATAGGAGAAATCTATTTTTCTCACCAACGACGCTTCCTCTTCTCGAACTTTCTCCTAAGGGCGGCTAGCACCCTTCCCTAACCACCAACATGGAAATTGACCAATTAACAGTAACGCCAATTTCCCTCACTTTCCGAATGAAGGCTTTTCTCCACGAATCCGATGATTTCGTGCCCTTGGGCACACCCATCATAGTTTTCCTCGACAGCGTTACCGTGATGGAGAACCACTCTCCGGTACGATCTCAAAGACGATTCAAGTAACTCTCAGATACGTAGTGATTGCCTCGTGCATTAACATTGAGTACAACTTAGACGCTGAGGAAAAGTAGAGTCTGTCATCCCCTTGACCGCGGATTCGTTAGTGAGCCTAGGATCATTGTCATTAGCTTCTCGAGTACCTAATTATCCTATTACTTGTCCAATTCCATCATAGTCATATTTGCACTAGTAAATATCTCCTCTATTGCATAATGATCACGTCTAGCGCCAATAGGGATTCGTTTCACGCCCTCAACCCTAACTCAAATCTTAACGCCGCCCCGACATATATATATTTGTATGTATACGTTATTAAACCATTAAAACGCAAAGAAATAAATATATAGATTTACATTTCTACGAACCTAGAGAATTATATACGAAATCCACATTATGGAATATTCAACCAATTAACGATCCGAGAAACAATGAGAATAACAATACGCGCACATATAGATATGCATATATATATTTTACATAATGGAAAATTACATTGTGAAATGTGTATATATATATACACATATTATTATATCGAACAACTACTCATCTAATATACAAAACCACCTTGTAAAAATTACATTACTGAACATTCAACTAAACCAACTGAAGATTTAGTATAATAATATATAATAATATAATAATATATATATATACATAAATATGTGAAATAGCGTTGTATATAACCGGAAACAATACAAATGTCACACGACTTCTTCAACAACTTCGACTCTTCGTTCCTGCCGACAATACCTCACACGATGACTGCGTCTTCTAGGGCCACTTACGGATTCTTTACATTTCTTCTTCTTCTTGCACTGAAATATCATATGCAGTGAATAAAACACGAAAGAAGCAGGATGAACTAAATAAAAGAAATCATAACAAGATACACACCGAGACAGTCCGCATGGGAACCTCTGACAAAGATACCTCCGTATCTATCATTAAACGCATAATAATCAAGATGCACAAACCTCATTTGGTAGTCGACACCACTCACAGCGTGCCAATGCAAGAGAGGAAAACGAATGAAATTGTATTTCGTGAAGACGTTTCACCACTTTCCATAGATCAGAAACTGGAGTTACACAACTAATAACCTAATAACAAGAAAGTAATATAAAATATACACGATTTAATATATAGCAAATATGGACATATAAATCTACAAGGAGCAAAATATATCTCATATTGTCAAATAAAACCAAATTGTCAAAAGATCATCAGGACACGACGCCAACGAAGGTGCCACTGTGCCTATTTGGATGGAAAACCGCCACTTCAGCATCAGCCCTCGCATATATTCACACACGCACGTCGATCACGTCATCTCGTACCATTCACATATCTTCTTCCTCTTGCGCTAAAACAAATTCACAAGTTTAAGGAAACAAACAACATGCGAAACGAGACAGAATACTAAAAACACACTCACACAGTTCGCACAGGTGCGGACGCTTTTGTGTCCATGACTCAACATAACCTGTAATCATCAAACTCCACGTTCTCTCATGGAAACTCTAAAAATCTGCAGCATTGCGATTCCCACCGGAACGAACTGTCACGTGACTGTCATCCCATTGGGGATGTCATTATAAAAAGCGTAGCGACACAATTCAAATCGGAGTAATCGTTACCAGTTAGAATAAAAGGGAGTAATCGTTACCAGTTAGAATAAAAGGGAGTAATCGTTACCAGTTAGGTATAAAAGGGAGTAATCGTTACCAGTTGAATAAAAGAGTAAGAGAGTAATTGTTAGCGGTTCGGGAGAATTTAGCGGAAAATAAAGAAGAGTCAGATTAATTGTTAGCGTTAGCGTCAGCGATTAATTGTTAGTGGTTCAGTTAGAACAATCAGAGTAATTGTGAAAAGAGAGTAACTGCCATTAGTTGGTTCAGTTAGAATATAGTCAGAGAAATTGTTAGCGTTCGGGAGAATATAACGAAATTAAAGAAGAGTAATTCAGTTAGAATAAAGAAATAGGATAGAGCAATTGTGATTAGTTGGTTCAGGAGAATTTAGCGAAAATAAGGAGAGTAATTGTTAGTCGTTCAATTGAATTTGAGTGAGTCTGATATCAGTTCGTTCAGTTGATTTAATTAGAATTTAAGTTAGGATTAGAGAATAATTGTTCGTTCCAGTTCGAGTTTAAGAATTACGAGATATAAATGTTATTAATCAGTTCGAATTATAAAATAATTGTTATTAGTCAGTTAGAATTAAAACAATAGTTGGCTCAAGTTTTTGTGTTAGAATTTCGAATTGTTAAACACGTCCGGACACACTGTTGTTTACACTGTTCAAATTAAATAAAGATTAAAACGAAAAATTATAGAAGTGTCGATCTTTGTAAAACCGGAATCACCCCAGCGGCCTGCCCGTTCATCAGCGGAGACCAACGTCAGGTGAGTCAACTTTAATTATTATTAATAATTAATAATTAAAATAATAAATAATATCAATGATTAGTATAATTCGTCATTAATTCCGCCTGTAATAATTATTTATAATATAATTGTTTATTCCAAACAATCCTCTCCCGTGCTAGTATTCCTGCGCATAGCAGGTTAGCCGAAACGTGGAGATTGTTGACCAGTGGCCTAAACTCCGATCAACGCTACATAATCTAACAAGAAATATCTAATTGGAACAGTCCTTAGACTGTTTCTGGTGGCAGCGACTACTACATTGTTTAAAATTTCAAAATTTGGATAGCGAAACGTAACACATCACTATATGACGTATAACGTTATATACTATTACGTTATAAGATATAACGTTATATTGCATCACTATATCACTTATAACGTTATATTGCACCACTATATGACGTATAACGTCATATACTATAACGTTGTAGCCTATAACGTTGTACTGCATCACTATATGACGTATAACGTTATATACTGTTATTACGTCTAACGTTATATTGCATGACTATATGACGTATAACGTTATGGAGTATAACGTTACAACGTATAACGATGTACTGCATCACTATATGACGTATAACGATGTACTGCATCACTATATGACGTATAACGTTATATACTATTACGTTATAAGGTATAACGTTATATTGCATCACTATATAACTTATAACGTTATATGGCATCCCTATATGACGTATAATGTTATGAACTATTACGTTATAACCAATAGTGTTATTGAGTATTACCTTATATCGTATAACGATTTTCACTATTACTTATAACGCATAACGCTATATTGCATCATTATATGCTGTATAACTTTTATACTATTACGTTATAACTTATAACGTTATATTGCATCACTATATGACGTATATCGCTATGGAGTATTACTTTTTAACGTATAACGTTATATTGCGTCACTATATGACGTATAACGTTATATACTATTACGTTATAAGGTATAACGTTATATTGCATCACTATATCACTTATAACGTTATATTGCACTACTATATGATGTATAACGTCATATACTATTACGTTATAACCTATAACGTTATATTGCATCACTATATGACGTATAACGTTATGGAGTATTACGTTTTAACGTATAACGTTATATACTATTACGTTATAACGGATAACGATATATTTCATCACTATGTGACGTATAACGATATATACTATTACGTTATTACCTATAACGTTATACTGCACCACTATATGACGTATAACGTCATATACTATTACGTTATAACCTATAACGTTGTACTGCATCACTATATGACGTATAACGTTATATACTATTACGTTATAACCAATAACGATATATTGCATCACTATGTGACGTATAACCTTATATACTAATACGTTATAAGGTATAACGATATATTGCATCACTATATGAAGTATAACCTTATATACTATTACGTTATAACCTATAACGTTGTACAGCATCACTATATGACGTATAACGTTATATACCATTACGTTATAAGGTATAACGTTATATTGCATCACTATATCACTTATAACGTTATATTGCATCACTATATGAAGTATAACGTTATATACTAGTACGTTATAACGCATAATGTTACATTGCATAACTATATCACTTATAACGTTATATTGCATCACTATATGACGCATAACGTCATATACTATTGCATTATAACTTATAACGTTATAGAGTATTACGCTATAACGTATGACTACATATTGCATCACTGTATGACGAATAACGATATATATACTATTACGTTATAATGCATAACGTTATATTGCGTCACTATATGAAGTATAACCTTATGTACTATTACATTATAAGGTAAAACGTTATATTGCATCACTATATCACTTATAACGATATATAGCATCCCTATATGACGTATATCGTTATGAGCTATTACGTTATAACGTATAGCGGTATATTTCATCACTATATGACGTATAACGTTATGGAGTATTACGTTTTAACGTATAACGTTATATAGCATTACTATATGACGTACAACGTTATGGAGTATTACGATACAACGTATAACGATATATTGCATCACTATGTGACGTATAACGTTATATACTATTACGTTATAAGGTATAACGTTACATAGCATCACTATATCACTTATAACTACTTACTCATTTATAACGGTATATTGCATTACTATATGACGTACAACGTTATGGAGTATTACGATACAACGTATAACGATATATAGCATCACTATGTGACGTATAACGTTATATACTATTACGTTATAACGCATAACGTTATATTGCATCACTATATGACGTATTACGTTATATACTATTACGTTATAACGGATAACGATATATTTCATCACTATGTGACGTATAACGTTATATACTATTACGTTATTACCTATAACGTTATACTGCACCACTATATGACGTATAACGTCATACACTATTACGTTATAACCTATAACGTTGTACTGCATCACTATATGACGTATAACGTTATATACTATTACGTTATAAGGTATAACGTTATATTGCATCACTATATCACTTATAACGTTATATTGCACTACTATATGACGTATAACGTCATATACTATGACGTTATAACCTATAACGTTGTACTGCATCACTATATGACGTATAACGTTATATACTATTACGTTATGAGGTATAACGTTATATTGCATCACTATATCACTTATAACGTTATATTGCATCACTATATGAAGTATAACGTTATATACTAGTACGTTATAACGCATAATGTTACATTGCATAACTATATCACTTATAACGTTATATTGCATCACTATATGACGTATAACGTCATATACTATTGCATTATAACTTATAACGTTATAGAGTATTACGCTATAACGTATGACTACATATTGCATCACTGTATGACGAATAACGATATATATACTATTACGTTATAATGCATAACGTTATATTGCGTCACTATATGAAGTATAACCTTATGTACTATTACATTATAAGGTAAAACGTTATATTGCATCACTATATCACTTATAACGATATATAGCATCCCTATATGACGTATATCGTTATGAGCTATTACGTTATAACGTATAGCGGTATATTTCATCACTATATGACGTATAACGTTATGGAGTATTACGTTTTAACGTATAACGTTATATAGCATTACTATATGACGTACAACGTTATGGAGTATTACGATACAACGTATAACGATATATTGCATCACTATGTGACGTATAACGTTATATACTATTACGTTATAAGGTATAACGTTACATAGCATCACTATATCACTTATAACTACTTACTCATTTATAACGGTATATTGCATTACTATATGACGTACAACGTTATGGAGTATTACGATACAACGTATAACGATATATAGCATCACTATGTGACGTATAACGTTATATACTATTACGTTATAACGCATAACGTTATATTGCATCACTATATGACGTATTACGTTATATACTATTACGTTATAACGGATAACGATATATTTCATCACTATGTGACGTATAACGTTATATACTATTACGTTATTACCTATAACGTTATACTGCACCACTATATGACGTATAACGTCATACACTATTACGTTATAACCTATAACGTTGTACTGCATCACTATATGACGTATAACGTTATATACTATTACGTTATAAGGTATAACGTTATATTGCATCACTATATCACTTATAACGTTATATTGCACTACTATATGACGTATAACGTCATATACTATGACGTTATAACCTATAACGTTGTACTGCATCACTATATGACGTATAACGTTATATACTATTACGTTATGAGGTATAACGTTATATTGCATCACTATATCACTTATAACGTTATATTGCATCACTATATGAAGTATAACGTCATATACTATTACGTAATAACCTATAACGTTGTACTGCATCACGATCTGACGTATAACGTTATATACTATTACGTTATAAGGTATAACGTTATATTGCATCACTATATCACTTATAACGATATATAGCATCCCTATATGACGTATATCGTTATGTACTATTACGTTATAACGTATAGCGTTATATTGCATCACTATATGACGTCTAACGTTATGGAGTATTACGTTATAACGTATAACGTTATATTGCATCACTATATGAAGTATAACGTCATATACTATTACGTAATAACCTATAACGTTGTACTGCATCACGATCTGACGTATAACGTTATATACTATTACGTTATAAGGTATAACGTTATATTGCATCACTATATGAAGTATAACGTCATATACTATTACGTAATAACCTATAACGTTGTACTGCATAACGATCTGACGTATAACGTTATATACTATTACGTTATAAGGTATAACGTTATATTGCATCACTATATCACTTATAACGATATATAGCATCCCTATATGACGTATATCGTTATGTACTATTATGTTATAACGTATAGCGCTATACTGCACCACTATATGACGTATAACGTCATACACTATTACGTTATAACCTATAACGTTGTACTGCATCACTATATGACGTATAACGTTATATACTATTACGTTGTAACCTATAACGTTATATTTCATCACTATGTGACGTATAACGTTATATACTATTACGTTATAACGGATAACGATATATTTCATCACTATGTAACGTATAACGTTATATACTATTGCGTTATAACCTATAACGTTATACTGCATCACTATATGACGTATAACGTTATATACTATTACGTTATAAGGTATAACGTTATATTGCATCACTATATCACTTATAACGTTATATTGCACTATTATATGACGTATAACGTCATATACTATTACGTTATAACCTATAACGTTATATTGCATCACTATATGTCGCATAACGTCATATACTATTGCATTATAACTTATAACGATATAGAGTATTACGCTATAACGTATGACTACATACTGCATCTCTATATGACGAATAACGTTATATACTGTTACGTTATAACGGATAACGATATATTTCATCACTATGTGACGTATAACGTTATATACTATTACGTTATTACCTATAACGTTAAACTGCATCACTATATGACGAATAACGTCATATACTGTTACGTAATAACGTATATCGTTATATTGCATTACTATATGACGCATAACGTTATGGAGCATTACGTTGCAACGTATAACGACATATTGCATGACTATGTGACGTATAACGTTATATACTATTGCGTTATAACTTCTAACGTTATACTGCATCACTATATGACGTATAACGTTATATACTATTACGTTATAACGTATAACGATATATTGCATCACTATTTGACGTATAACGATATATACTATTACGTTATAATGCATAACGTTATATTGCATCACTATATCACTTATAACGATATATAGCATCCCTATACGACGTATAACGTTATGAACCATTACGTTATAACGTATAGCGTTATATTGCATCACTATATTACGTATAACGTTATATACTATTACGTTATAACCTATAACGTTGTACTGCATCACTATATGACGTATAACGTTATATACTATTACGTTATAAGATATAACGTTATATTGCATCACTATATCACTTATAGCGTTATATTGCATGACTATATCACTTATAGCGTTATATTGCATCACTATATGAAGTATAACGTTATATACTGGTACGTTATAACGCATAACGTTACATTGCATCACTATATTCAGTATAACATTACATACAATTACGTTATAAGGTATAACGATATATTGCATCACTATATGAAGTATAACCTTATGTACTATTACATTATAAGGTGTGACGATATGTCGCACCACTATATGACGTTTAACGTCATATACTATTACGTTATAACCTATAACGTTGTACTGCATCACTCTATGACGTATAACGTTATATGCTATTACGTTATAAGGTATAACGTTATATTGCATCACTATATCACTTATAACGTTATATTGCATCACTATATGGCTCATAACGTCATATACTTTTACATTATAACTTATAACGTTATAGACGCTATAACGTATGACTACATACTGCATTACTATATGACGAATAACGTCATATACTGTTACGTTATAACGTATAACGGTATATTGCATTACTATATGACGCATAACTTTATGGAGCATTACGTTACAACGTATAACGACATATTGCATGACTATGTGACGTATAACGTTATATACTATTGCGTTATAACCTATAACGTTATACTGCATCGCTATATGACGAATAACGTCATATACTAGTACGTTATAACCTATAACGTTGTACTGCATCACTATATGAAGTATAACCTTATATACTATTACATTATAAGGTATAACGATATATTGCATCACTATATGAAGTATAACCTTATATACTGATACGTTATAACGGATAACCGTATATTGCATTACTATATGACGCATAACTTTATGGAGCATCACGTTACAACGTATAACGACATATTGCATGACTATGTTACGTATAACGTTATATAGTATTGCGTTATGACCTATAACGTTATACTGCATCACTATATGACGTATAACGTTATATACTATTACGTTATAACGTATAACGATATATTGCATCACTATTTGACGTATAGCGTTATATACTATTACGTTATTATGCATATCGTTATATTGCATCACTATATGACGTATAACATTTATACTATTACGTTATAACGGTTAACGATATATTTCATCACTATGCGACGTATAACGTTATATACTATTACGTTATATCCTATAACGTTGTACTGCATCACTATATGACGTATAACATTATATACTATTACGTTATAATGCATAACGTTATATTGCATCACTATATGCCGTATAACGTTATATACTCTTACGTTATAACGGATAACGATATATTTCATCACTATGTGACGTATAACGTTATATACTATTACGTTATTACCTATAACGTTATACTGCATCACTATATGACGAATAACGTCATATACTGTTACGTTATAACGTATATCGTTATATTGCATTACTATATGACGCATAACGTTATGGAGCATTACGTTACAACATATAACTACATATTGCATGACTATGTGACGTATAACGTTATATACTATTGCGTTATAACTTATAACGTTATACTGCATCACTATATGACGTATAACGTTATATACTATTACGTTATAACGTATAACGACATATTGCATGACTATGTGACGTATAACGTTATATACTATTGCGTTTTAACTTATAACGTTATACTGCATGACTATATGACGTATAACGTTATATACTATTACGTTATAACGTATAACGATATATTGCATCACTATTTGACGTATAGCGTTATATACTATTACGTTATTATGCATATCGTTATATTGCATCACTATATGACGTATAACATTTATACTATTACGTTATAACGGATAACGATATATTTCATCACTATGTGACGTATAACGTTATATACTATTACGTTATATCCTATAACGTTGTACTGCATCACTATATGACGTATAACATTATATACTATTACGTTATAATGCATAACGTTATATTGCATCACTATATGCCGTATAACGTTATATACTATTACGTTATAACGGATAACAATATATTTCATCACTATGTGACGTATAACGTTATATACTATTGCGTTATTACCTATAACGTTATACTGCATCACTATATGACGAATAACGTCATATACTGTTACGTTATAACGTATATCGTTATATTGCATTACTATATGACGCATAACGTTATGGAGCATTACGTTACAACATATAACGACATATTGCATGACTATGTGACGTATAACGTTATATACTATTGCGTTATAACTTATAACGATATATAGCATCCCTATATGACGTATAACGTTATGAACTATTACGTTATAACGTATAGCGTTATATTGCATCACTATATTACGTATAACGTTATGGAGTGTTACGTTTTAACATATAACGTTATATTGCATTACTATATGACGTACAACGTTATGGAGTATTACGATACAACGGATAACGATATATTGCATCACTATATGACGTATAACGTTATGGAGTATTACGTTACAACGTATAACGATATATTGCATCACTATGTGACGTATTACGTTATATACTATTACGTTATTACATATGACGTTATACTGCATCACTATATGAGGTATAACGTTATATACTATTACGTTATAACGGATAGCGATATATTTCATCACTATATCACTTATAACGTTATATAGCATCCCTATATGACGTATAACTTTATGAACTATAACGTTATAACGAATACCGTTATAGAGTATTACCTTATATCGCATAACGATTTATACTATTACTTATAACGCATAACGCTATATTGCATCACTATATCACTTATAACGTTATATTGCATCACTATATCACTTATAACGTTATATTGCATCACTATGTGATGTATAACTTTTATACTATTACGTTATAACTTATAACGTTATATTGCATCACTATATGACGTATAACGTCATATACTATTACGTTATAACGCATAACGTTATATTGCATCACTATATCACTTATAACGTTATATTGCACCACTATGTGACGTATAACGTCATATACTATTACGTTATACCCTATAACGTTGTACTGCATCAATATATGACGTATAACGTTATATTCTATTACGTTATAACGGATAACGATATATTTCTTCACTATGTGACGTATAACGTTATATACTATTATGTTATTACCTATAACGTTATACAGCATCTCTATATGACGTATAACGTCATATACTCTTATAACGTATAACGTTATATTGCGGGTACTATATGACGTATAACGTTATATGCTATTACGTTATATGGTATAACGTTACATTGCATCACTATATCAATTATAACGTTATATTGCACGACTATATGACGTATAACGTCATATACTAGTACGTTATAACCCATAACGTTGTACTGCATCACTATGTGACGTATAACGTTATATACTATTACGTTATTAGCTATGACGTTAAACTGCATCACTATATGACGTATAGCGTCATATACTGTTATATCGTATAACGTTATATTGCATTACTATATGACGTATTACGTTATGGAGTATTACGTTACAACCTATAACGTTATACTGCGTCACTATATGACGTATAACGTTATATACTATTACGTTATAAGGTATAACAATATAAAGCATCACTATATGAAGTATAACCTTATATACTATTACGTTATAAGGTATAACGATATATTGCTTCACTATATGAAGTATAACCTTATATTTTATTACATTATAGGGTATAACGATATATTGCAACACTATATGACGTATAACGTCATATACTATTACGTTATAACCTATAACGTTGTACTGCATCACTATATGACGTATAACGTTATATACTATTACGTTATAAGGTATAACGTTATATTGCAACACTATATCACTTATAACGTTATATAGCATCCGTATATGACGTATAACGTTATGGAGTATTACGTTTTAACGTATATCGTTATAATGCATTTCTTTATGACGTATAACGTTATGGAGTATTACCTTACAACGTATAACGATATATTGCATCACCATGTGACGTATAACGTTATATACTAATACGTCGTAAGGTATAACGATATATTGCATCACTATATGAAGTATAACATTATATACGATTACGTTATAAGGTATAATTATATATTGCTTCACTATATGAAGTATAACCTTATATACCATTACATTATAAGGTATAACGATATATTGCATCACTATATGAAGTATAACGTCATATACTATTACGTTATAACCTATAACGTTGTACTGCATCACTATATGACGTATACCGTTATATACTATTACGTTATTACATATGACGTTATACTGCGTCACTATATGACGTATAACGTCATATACTGTTATAACGTATAACGTTATATTGCATTACTATATGACGTATAACATTATGGAGTATTACGTTACAACCTATAACGTTATACTGCGTCACTATATGTCGTAAAACGTTATATACTATTACGCTTTAAGGTATAACGATATATTGCATCACTATATGAAGTATAACGTTATATACTATTACATTATAAGGTATTACGATATTTTGCAACACTATATGACGTATAACGTCATATACTATTTCGTTATAACCTATAACGTTGTACTGCATCACTATATGTCGTATAACGTCATATACTATTACATTATAGCGTATATCGTTATAGAGTATTACCTTATATCGTATAACGATTTATACTATAACGTTATAAGGTATAACGATGTATTGCATCACTATATCACTTATAACGTTATATTTCATCACTATATGACGCATAACGTCATATACTACTATGTTATAACGTATAACGTTATATTGCACCACGATATGACGTATAACTTTATATTGCATCACTATATCACGAATAACGTCATATACTATTACGTTATAAAGTATACCGTTAGATTGCATCTCTATATGATGTATAATTTTATATTGCACCACTATATGACGTATAACTCTATATTGCAACTCTATATGTCGTGTAACGTTATATACTATTACGTTGTTGCGTATACCGATATTGCTGCACACCTATATGACGTATCACTTTATATTGCATCACTATATGTCGTATAACGTTATATACTATTATGTTATAACGTATAACGATGTATTGCATCACTATATGATGTCTAACGTTACATACTATTACGTTATAACGTATAACGCTATATTGCAGCACTATATGACGTATAACGATATAGACTATTGCGTTATATCCTATAACGCTATACTGCATCACTATACGACGTATAACTTTATATTGCATCACTATATCACGTATAACGTTATATTGCATCACTATATCACGTATAACATTATGGAGTATTACGTTATAACGTATAACGACATAAGGCATTACTATGTGACGTGTGACGTTACATAGTATTACTTTATAACCTATAACGTTATACTGCATAACTATGTGAAGTATAACGTTATATACTATTACGTTATAACGTATAACGTTATAATGCATCTCTATATGACGTATAACGTATTATTGTATCACTATAAGAAGTATAACATTGTATCCTATTACGTTATAACGTATACCGTTATGTTGCATCTCTATTTGACATATATCTTTATAGTGCATCAATATATGACGTATAACGATATAGACTATTACGTTATGACGTATAACGTTATATTGCATCTCTATATGAGGTATAACGTATTATTGCATCACTATGTGACGTATAACGATGATACTATTACGTTATAACTTATAACGTTATATTGTATCACTATAACACTTACAATGTTATATTGCATCACTATATGACGTATAATGTTATATACTATAACGTTATAGCGTATAACGATATATTGCACCACTATATGCCCTATCACTTTATATTGTATCTCTATATGACGTACAACGTTATGTAATATTACGTTACAACCTATAACGTTATACTGCATCACTATAAGACGTATGACGTTATATACTACAACGTTATAAGGTATAACGATGTATTGCATCACTATATCACGTATAACCTTATGGAGTATTACGTTATAACGTATAACGACATAAAGCATTACTATGTGACGTGTGACGTTATATACTATTACGTTATAACGTATAACGTTATACAGCATCACTATATGACGTACAACGTTATATACTATTACGTTATAAGGTATAACGATATATTGCATCACTATATGACGTATTACTCTATATTGCATCTTTATATGTCGTATAACGTTATATACTATTACGTTATAGCGTATAACGATATACTGCACCACTATATGACCCATCACTTTATATTGTATCTCTATATGACGTACAACGTTATATAATTTTACGTTATAAGGTATAACGATAGATTGCACCACTATATGACGTATAACTATATATTGCATCACTATATCACGTATAACGTTATGGAGTATTACGATATAATGTATAACGACATAATGCATTACTATGTGACGTGTGACGTTATATACTATTACGTTATAACCTACAACGTTATACTGCATCACTATATGACGTACAACGTTATATACTATTACGTTATAAGGTATAACGATATATTGCATCACTATATCACTTCTAACGTTATATTGCATCTCTATATGACGTATAACGATATAGACTATTACGTTATAACGCATAACGATATATTGCACCACTATATGACGTATAACTTTATATTGCCTCACTATATGACGTATAAATATATAGACTAATACGTTATAACGTATAACGTTATATTGCATCACTATATGATGTATAACCTTTTATGGTATTACGTTATAAGGTATAACTATATATTCCATCACTATGTGAAGTATAACGTTGTATACTATTTTATTATAACGTATAACGTTATATTGCATCTCTATATGACCTATAACGTATTATTGCATCTCTATATGACCTATAACGTATTATTGCATCTCTATATGACGTATAACGTTTATACTATTACGTTATAATTTATAACGTTATATTGCATCACTATATGAAGTATAACATTATATACTATTACGTTATAAAGCATAACGTTATATTGCATCAGTATATCACTTACAACGTTATATTGCATCAGTATATGACGTATAACGTCATATTGCATCACTATATGACGTATAACGTTTATACTATTACGTTCTAACTTATAACGTTATATTGCATCACTATATGATGTATAACATTTTATACTATTACGTTATAACGTATAACGACATAATGCATTACTATGTGACGTACAACGTTATATAATATTACGTTATAACCTATAACGTTATACTGCATCACTATAAGACGTATAACGTTATATACTATCACGTTATAAGGTATAACGATGTATTGCATCACTATATCACTTATAACGTTATATTTCATCACTATATGACGCATAACGTCATATACTATTACGTTATAACGTATACCGTTAGATTGCATCTGTATATGATGTATAACTCTATATTGCACCACTATATGACGTATAACTCTATATTGCATCTCTATATGTCGTATAACGTTACATACTATTACGTTCTAGCGTAAAATGATATATTGCACCATTATATGACGTAACACTTTATATTGCATCACTATATGACGTATAACGTTATATACTATTACGTTATAACGTATAACGCTATATTGCGTCACTATATGGCGTAAAGCGATATAGACTATTACGTTATAACCTATTACGCTATACTGCATCACCATATGACGTATAACGTTATATACTATTACGTTATAAGGTATAACTATATATTCCATCACTATGTGAAATATAACGTTATATACTATTAGGTTATAACGCATAACGATATATTGCACTACTATATGACGTATAACGTCATATTGCATCACTATATGACGTATAACGTTTATACTATTACGTTATAACTTATAACGTTATATTGCATAACTATATGAAGTATAACCTTATATACTATTACGTTATAACGCATAACGTTATATTGCATCAGCATATCACTTACAACGTTATATTGCATCAGTATATGACGTATAACGTCATATTGCATCACTATATGACGTATAACGTTTATACTATTACGTTATAACTTATAACGTTATATTGCATCATTATATGACGTATAACATTTTATAGTATTACGTTATAAGGTATAACTACATATTCCATTACTATGTGAAGTATAACGTTGTATACTATTACGTTATAACGTATACCGTTATATTGCATCTCTATATGACGTATAACTTTATATTGCATCACTATACGACGTATAACGATATAGACTATTACGTTATGACGTATAACTTTATATTGCATCTCTATATGACGTATAACGTATTATTGAATCACTATATGACGTATAACGTTGATACTATTACGTTATAACTTATAACGTTATATTGTATCACTATAACACTAATAACGTTATATTGCAGCACTATATGACGTATAACGATATAGACTATTGCGTTATATCCTATAACGCTATACTGCATCACTATATGACGTATAACTTTATATTGCATCACTATATGACGTATAACGATATAGACTATTACGTTATGGCGTATAACGTTATATTGCATCTCTGTATGTCGTATAACGTATTATTGAAACACTATATGACGTATAACGTTGATACTATTACGTTAAAACTTATAACGTTATATTGCATCACTATATCACATACAACGTTATATTGCATCACTATACGACGTATAACGTCATATACTGTTACGTTATGACGTATAACGTTATATTGCATCACTATATCACGTATAACGTTATATTGCATCACTATATCACGTATAACATTATGGAGTATTACGTTATAACGTATAACGACATAAGGCATTACTATGTGACGTGTGACGTTACATAGTATTACTTTATAACCTATAACGTTATACTGCATAACTATGTGAAGTATAACGTTATATACTATTACGTTATAACGTATAACGTTATAATGCATCTCTATATGACGTATAACGTATTATTGCATCACTATAAGAAGTATAACGTTGTATCCTATTACGTTATAACGTATACCGTTATGTTGCATCTCTATTTGACATATAACTTTATATTGCATCACTATACGACGTATAACGATATAGACTATTACGTTATGACGTATAACTTTATATTGCATCTCTATATGACGTATAACGTATTATTGAATCACTATATGACGTATAACGTTGATACTATTACGTTATAACTTATAACGTTATATTGTATCACTATAACACTTACAACGTTATATTGCATCACTATATGACGTATAATGTTATATACCATTACGTTATAGCGTATAACGATATATTGCACCACTATATGCCCTATCACTTTATATTGTATCTCTATATGACGTACAACGTTATATAATATTACGTTATAACCTATAACGTTATACTGCATCACTATAAGACGTATGACGTTATATACTACAACGTTATAAGGTATAACGATGTATTGCATCACTATATCACTTATAACGTTATATTTCATCACTATATGACGCATAACGTCATATACTATTACGTTATAGCGTATACCGTTAGATTGCATCTCTATATGATGTATAACTTTATATTGCACCACTATATGACGTATAACGTTATATACTATTACGTTATAAGGTATAACTATATATTCCATCACTACGTGCAATATAACGTTATATACTTTTAGGTTACAACGCATAACGATATATTGCAACACTGTGTGACGTATAACATTATATTGCATCACTATATCACGTATAACCTTATGGAGTATTACGTTATAACGTATAACGACATAATGCATTACTATGTGACGTGTGACGTTATATACTACAACGTTATAAGGTATAACGATGTATTGCATCACTATATCACTTATAACGTTATATTTCATCACTATATGACGCATAACGTCATATACTATTATGTTATAACGTATAACGTTATATTGCACCACGATATGACGTATAACTTTATATTGCATCACTATATGACGTATAACGTCATATACTGTTACGTTATAACGTATAACGATATATTGCACCTCTATATGACGTATAACGTTATATTGCATCAGTATATCACTTACAACGTTATATTGCATCACTATACGACGTATAACGATATAGACTATTACGTTATAACCTATATCGTTATACTGCATGACTATATGACGTATAACGTTATATACTATTACGTTATAACGTATAACGATAAATTGCATCACTATATGATGTCTAACGCTATATACTATTATGTTATAAGGTATAACTATATATTTCATCACTATATGACGCATAACGTCATATACTATTATGTTATAACGTATAACGTTATATTGCACCACGATATGACGTATAACTTTATATTCCATCACTATATTACGAATAACGTCATATACTATTACGATATAACGTATACCGTTAGATTGCATCTCTATATGATGTATAACTTTATATTGCACCACTATATGACGTATAACGTTATATACTATTACGTTATAAGGTATAACTATATATTCCATCACTATGTGCAATATAACGTTATATACTTTTAGGTTACAACGCATAACGATATATTGCAACACTATGTGACGTATAACTTTATATTGCATCACTATATCACGTATAACCTTATGGAGTATTACGTTATAAAGTATAACGACATAATGCATTACTATGTGACGTGTGACGTTATATACTATTACGTTATAACCTACAACGTTATACTGCATCACTATATGACGTACAACGTTATATACTATTACGTTATAAGGTATAACTATATATTCCATCACTATGTGAAGTATAACGTTATATACTATTACGTTATAACGCACAACGATATATTGCAACACTATATGACGTGTAACTTTATATTGCATCACTGTATCACATATAACGTTATGGAGTATTACGTTATAACATATAACGACATAATGCATTACTATGTGACGTGTGACGTTATATACTATTACGTTATAACCTACAACGTTATACTGCATCACTATATGACGTACAACGTTATATACTATTACGTTATAAGGCATAACGATATATTGGATCACTATATGACGTATAACGTTATATACTATTACGTTATAACGTATACCGTTATATTGCATCTCTATATGGCGTATAACTTTATATTGCATCACTATATGACGTATAACGTATTATTGAATCACTAAATGACGTATAACGGTGACATTATTACGTTATAACTTATAACATTTTATTGCATCACTATATCACTTACAACGTTATATTGCATCACTAAATGACGTATAACGTTATATACTATTACGTTATAACGCATAACGTTATATTGCATCACTATATCACTTACAACGATATATTGCATCACTATATGACGTATAACGTCATATACTGTTACGTTATAACGTATAACGATATATTGCACCACTATATGAAGTATCACTTTAAATTGCATCACTATATGACGTATAACGTTATATACTATTACGTTATAACCTACAACGTTATACTGCATCACTATATGACGTACAACGTTATATACTATTACGTTATAAGGCATAACGATATATTGCATCACTATATGACGTATAACGTTATATACTATTACGTTATAACGTATAACGTTATATTGCATCACTATATCACGTATAACGTTATATTGCATCACTGTATCACATATAACGTTATGGAGTATTACGTTATAACCTATAACGTCATACTGCATCACTATATGACGTATAACGTTATATACTATTACGTTATAAGGCATAACGATGTATTGCATCACTATATCACTTATAACGTTATATTTCATCGCTATATGACGCTTAAAGTCATATAATATTATGTTATAACGTACAACGTTATATTGCATCACGATATGACGTATAACTTTATATTGCCTCACTATATGACGTATAACGTCATATACTATTACGTTATAACGTATACCGTTATATTTCATCTCTATATGACGTATAACTTTATATTGCACCACTATATGACGTATAACGTTATATACTATTACGCTATAACTTATAACGATATATTGCACCACTATATGAAGTATCACTTTAAATTGCATCACTATATGACGTATAACGTTATATACTATTACGTTATAACGTATAACGATGTATTGCATGACTATATGATGTCTAACATTATATACTATTACGTTATAACGTATAACGCTATATTGCATCACTATATGGCGTATAACGATATAGACTATTACGTTATATCCTATAACGCTATACTGCATCACTATATGACGTATAACGTTATATACTATTACGTTATAACGTATAACTATATATTCCATCACTATGTGAAGTATAACGTTATATACTATTACGTTATAACGCATAACGATATATTGCACCACTATATGACGTATAACCTTATATCGCCTCACTATATGACTTATAAATATATAGACGATTACGCTATAACGTATAACGTTATATTGCAACTCTATAAGACGTATAACTTATTATTGCATCACTATATGAAGAATAACGTTGTATACTATTACTTTATAACGTATACCGTTATGTTGCATCTCTATTTGACATATAACTTTATATTGCATCACTATATGACGTCTAACGATATAGACTATTACGTTATAACGTATAACGTTATATTGCATCTCTGTATGACGTATAACGTATTATAGAATCACTATATGACTTATAACGTTGATAGTATAACGTTATAACTTATAACGTTATATTGCATCTCTATATGAAATATAACCTTATATACTATTACTTTATAACGCATAACGACATATTGCAACACTATATGACGTATAACTTCATATACTATTACGTTATAATGCATTACGTTACATTGCATCACTATATGACGTATATCGTTATATACTATTACGTTATAACGGATAACGATGTATTGCATCACTATACCACTTATAATGTTATATTTCATCACTATATGACGCATAACGTCATATACTATTATGTTATAACGTATAACGTTATATTGCACCACGATATGACGTATAACTTTATATTGCATCACTATATGACGTATAACGTCATATACTGTTACGTTATAACGTATAACGATATATTGCACCTCTATATGACGTATAACGTTATATTGCATCACTATGTGACGTATAACGTCATATACTATTACGTTATAACCTATAACGTTATACTGCATGACTATATGACGTATAACGTTATACACTATTACGTTATAAGGTATAATGATATATTGCATGACTATATCACTTACAACGTTATATTGCATCACTATATGACGAATAACGTCATATACTCCTACGTTATAATGTATAACATTATATTGCATCACTATATAACGTATAACGTTTTGGAGTATTACGTTATACCGTATAGCGGCATATTGCATTACTATGTGACGTATAACGTTATATGCTGTTACGTTGTAACGTATAATGTTATATTGCATCTCTATATGACGTATAACGTTATATTGCATCACTATGTGACGTATAACGTCATATACTATTACGTTATAACGTATAACGTTATACTGCATCTCTATTTGATGTTAAACGATATAGAATATTACTTTATAAGGTATAACATTATATTGCATCTCTATATGACGTATAACGTTATATACTATTACGTTATAACTTATAACGTTATATTGCACCTCTATATGACGTATAACTTTATATTGCATCTCTGTATGACGTATACCGTTATATTGCAACACTATATGACGTATAACGTCATATACTGTTATAACGTATAACGTTATATTGCATCACTATATCACTTATAACGTTATATCATCCCTATATGACGTATAACGTTATATACTATTACGATATAAGTTATAACGTTATATTGCATCACTTATAACGTTATATAGCATCCCTATATGACGTATAACGTTATGAACTATTACGTTATAACGTATAGCGTTATAGATTATTACCTCATATCGTACAACGATTTATACTATTACGTTATAACGCATAACGTTATATTGCATCACTATATGATGTATAACGTTTATAATATTACGTTATAACTTATAACGTTATATTGCATTACTATATGACGTATAACGTTATGGAGTATTACGTTACAACGTGTAACGTTATATACTATTACGTTATGACGCATAACGTTATATTGCATCACTATATCACTTGTAACGTTATATTGCACCACTATATGACGTATAACGTTATATACTATTACTTTATAACCTATAACGTTTTACTGCATCACTATATGACGTATAACGTTTTATACTATTACGTTATAAGGTATAACGTTATATAGCATCACTACACGACTTATAATGTTATATTGCATCACAATATGAAGTATAACGTTATATACTATTACATTATAAGGTATAACGATATATTGCATCACTATATCACTTCTAACGTTATATTGCATCTCTATATGACGTATAACGATATAGACTATTACGTTATAACGTATAACGTTATATTGCATCACTATATGATGTATAACGTCATATACTGTTACGTTATAACGTATAACGTTATATTGCATCACAATATCAGGTTTAACGTTACGGAGTATTACGTTATAACGTATAACGACATAATGCATTACTATGTGACGTATAACGTAGAATACTATTACGTTATAACGTATAACGTTATACTGCATCACTATATGACGTATAACGTTATACACTGTTACGTTATAAGGCATAACGATGTATTGCATCACTATATCACTTATAACGTTATATTTCATCGCTATATGACGCATAAAGTCATACACTATTATGGTATAACGTATAACGTTATATTGCATCACGATATGACGTATAACGATATAGACTATTACGTTATAACCTATAACGCTATACTGCATCACTATATGACGTACAACGTCATATACTATTACGTTATAACGTATACCGTTATATTGCATCTCTATATAACGTATAACTTTATATTGCATCACTATATGACGTATAACGATATAGACTATTACGATATAACGTATAACGTTATATTGCACCACTATACGACGTATAACGTATACCGTTATATTGCATCTCTATATGGCGTATAACTTTATATTGCATCACTATATGACGTATAACGATATAGACAATTCCGTTATAACATATAACGTTATATTGCATCACTATACGACGTATAACGTCATATACTGTTACGTTATAACGTATAACGACATAATGCATTACTATGCGACGTATAACGTTGAATACTATTACGTTATAACCTATAACGTTATACTGATTCACTATATGACGTATAACGTTCTTTACTATTACGCTATAAGGCATAACGATGTATTGCATCACTATATCACGTATAACCTTATGGAGTATTACGTTATAACGTATAACGACATAATGCATTACTATGTGACGTGTGACGTTATATACTATTACGTTATAACCTACAACGTTATACTGCATCACTATATGACGTACAACGATATATACTATTACGTTATAAGGTATAACGATATATTGCATCACTATATCACTTCTAACGTTATATTGCATCTCTATATGACGTATAACGATATAGACTATTACGTTATAACGCATAACGATATATTGCACCACTATATGACGTATAACTTTATATTGCCTCACTATATGACGTATGAATATATAGACTAATACGTTATAACGTATAACGTTATATTGCATCACTATATGATGTATAACCTTTTATGGTATTACGTTATAAGGTATAACTATATATTCCATCACTATGTGAAGTATAACGTAGTATACTATTTTATTATAACGTATAACGTTATATTGCATCTCTATATGACCTATAACGTATTATTGCATCTCTATATGACCTATAACGTATTATTGCATCTCTATATGACGTATAACGTTTATACTATTACGTTATAATTTATAACGTTATATTGCATCACTATATGAAGTATAACATTATATACTATTACGTTATAACGCATAACGTTATATTGCATCAGTATATCACTTACAACGTTATATTGCATCAGTATATGACGTATAACGTCATATTGCATCACTATATGACGTATAACGTTTATACTATTACGTTATAACTTATAACGTTATATTGCATCACTATATGATGTATAACATTTTATACTATTACGTTATAACGTATAACGACATAATGCATTACTATGTGACGTACAACGTTATATAATATTACGTTATAACCTATAACGTTATACTGCATCACTATAAGACGTATAACGTTATATACTATCACGTTATAAGGTATAACGATGTATTGCATCACTATATCACTTATAACGTTATATTTCATCACTATATGACGCATAACGTCATATACTATTACGTTATAACGTATACCGTTAGATTGCATCTGTATATGATGTATAACTCTATATTGCACCACTATATGACGTATAACTCTATATTGCATCTCTATATGTCGTATAACGTTATATACTATTACGTTCTAGCGTAAAATGATATATTGCACCATTATATGACGTAACACTTTATATTGCATCACTATATGACGTATAACGTTATATACTATTACGTTATAACGTATAACCCTATATTGCGTCACTATATGGCGTAAAACGATATAGACTATTACGTTATAACCTATTACGCTATACTGCATCACCATATGACGTATAACGTTATATACTATTACGTTATAAGGTATAACTATATATTCCATCACTATGTGAAATATAACGTTATATACTATTAGGTTATAACGCATAACGATATATTGCACTACTATATGACGTATAACGTCATATTGCATCACTATATGACGTATAACGTTTATACTATTACGTTATAACTTATAACGTTATATTGCATAACTATATGAAGTATAACCTTATATACTATTACGTTATAACGCATAACGTTATATTGCATCAGCATATCACTTACAACGTTATATTGCATCATTATATGACGTATAACGTCATATTGCATCACTATATGACGTATAACGTTTATACTATTACGTCATAACTTATAACGTTATATTGCATCATTATATGACGTATAACATTTTATACTATTACGTTATAAGGTATAACTACATATTCCATTACTATGTGAAGTATAACGTTGTATACTATTACGTTATAACGTATACCGTTATATTGCATCTCTATATGACGTATAACTTTATATTGCATCACTATACGACGTATAACGATATAGACTATTACGTTATGACGTATAACTTTATATTGCATCTCTATATGACGTATAATGTATTATTGAATCACTATATGACGTATAACGTTGATACTATTACGTTATAACTTGTAACGTTATATTGTATCACTATAACACTTACAACGTTATATTGCAGCACTATATGACGTATAACGATATAGACTATTGCGTTATATCCTATAACGCTATACTGCATCACTATATGACGTATAACTTTATATTGCATCACTATATGACGTATAACGATATGGACTATTACGTTATGACGTATAACGTTATATTGCATCTCTGTATGTCGTATAACGTATTATTGAAACACTATATGACGTATAACGTTGATACTATTACGTTAAAACTTATGACGTTATATTGCATCACTATATCACATACAACGTTATATTGCATCACTATACGACGTGTAACGTCATATACTGTTACGTTATAACGTATAACGTTATATTGCATCACTATATCACGTATAACGTTATATTGCACCACTATATCACGTATAACATTATGGAGTATTACTTTATAACGTATAACGACATAAGGCATTACTATGTGACGTGTGACGTTACATAGTATTACTTTATAACCTATAACGTTATACTGCATAACTATGTGAAGTATAACGTTATATACTATTACGTTATAACGTATAACGTTATAATGCATCTCTATATGACGTATAACGTATTATTGCATCACTATAAGAAGTATAACGTTGTATCCTATTACGTTATAACGTATACCGTTATGTTGCATCTCTATTTGACATATAACTTTATATTGCATCACTATACGACGTATAACGATATAGACTATTACGTTATGACGTATAACTTTATATTGCATCTCTATATGACGTATAACGTATTATTGAATCACTATATGACGTATAACGTTGATACTATTGCGATATAACTTATAACGTTATATTGTATCACTATAACACTTACAACGTTATATTGCATCACTATATGACGTATAATGTTATATACCATTACGTTATAGCGTATAACGATATATTGCACCACTATATGCCCTATCACTTTATATTGTATCTCTATATGACGTACAACGTTATATAATATTACGTTATAAGGTATAACGATAGATTGCACCACTATATGACGTATGACTTTATATTGCATCACTATATCACGTATAACGTTACGGAATATTACGTTATAACGTATAACGCCATAATGCATTACTATGTGACGTGTGACGTTATATACTATTACGTTATAACCTACAACGTTATACTGCATCACTATATGACGTACAACGTTATATACTATTACGTTATAAGGTATAACGATATATTGCATCACTATATCACTTCTAACGTTATATTGTATCTCTATATGACTTATAACGATATAGACTATTACGTTATAACGTATAACATTATATTGCATCTCTATATGACGTATAACTTTATATTGCCTCACTATATGACGTATAAATATACAGACTATTACGTTTTAACGTATAACGTTATATTGCATCACTATATGATGTATAACCTTTTATACTATTACGTTATAAGGTATAACTATATATTCCATCACTATGTGAAGTATAACGTTATATAGTATTACGTTATAACGCATAACGATATATTGCACCACTATATGACGTGTAACTTTATATTGCCTTACTATATGACGTATAAATATATAGACTATTACGTTATAACGTATAACGTTATATTGCATCACTATATGATGTATAACCTTTTATGGTATTACGTTATAAGGTATAACTATATATTCCATCACTATGTGATGTATAACGTTGTATACTATTATATTGTAACGTATAACGTTATATTGCATCTCTATATGACCTATAACGTATTATTGCATCTCTATATGACGTATAACGTTTATACTATTACGTTTTAATTTATAACGTTATATTGCATCACTATATGAAGTATAACATTATATACTATTACGTTATAACGCATAACGTTATATTGCATCAGTATATCACTTACAACGTTATATTGCATCACTATACGACGTATAACGATATAGACTATTACGTTATAACCTATATCGTTATACTGCATGACTATATGACGTATAACGTTATATACTATTACGTTATAACGTATAACGATAAATTGCATCACTATATGATGTCTAACGTTATATACTATTATGTTATAAGGTATAACTATATATTTCATCACTATATGACGCATAACGTCATATACTATTATGTTATAACGTATAACGTTATATTGCACCACGATATGACGTATAACTTTATATTGCATCACTATATTACGAATAACGTCATATACTATTACGATATAACGTATACCGTTAGATTGCATCTCTATATGATGTATAACTTTATATTGCACCACTATATGACGTATAACGTTATATACTATTACGTTATAAGGTATAACTATATATTCCATCACTATGTGCAATATAACGTTATATACTTTTAGGTTACAACGCATAACGATATATTGCAACACTATGTGACGTATAACTTTATATTGCATCACTATATCACGTATAACCTTATGGAGTATTACGTTATAACGTATAACGACATAATGCATTACTATGTGACGTGTGACGTTATATACTATTACGTTATAACGTATAACGTTATACAGCATCACTATATGACGTACAACGTTATATACTATTACGTTATAAGGTATAACGATATATTGCATCACTATATGACGTATTACTCTATATTGCATCTCTATATGTCGTATAACGTTATATTGCAACACTATATGACGTATAACGTCATATACTGTTATAACGTATAACGTTATATTGCATCACTATATCACTTATAACGTTATATCATCCCTATATGACGTATAACGTTATATACTATTACGATATAAGTTATAACGTTATATTGCATCACTTATAACGTTATATAGCATCCCTATATGACGTATAACGTTATGAACTATTACGTTATAACGTATAGCGTTATAGATTATTACCTCATATCGTACAACGATTTATACTATTACGTTATAACGCATAACGTTATATTGCATCACTATATGATGTATAACGTTTATAATATTACGTTATAACTTATAACGTTATATTGCATTACTATATGACGTATAACGTTATGGAGTATTACGTTACAACGTGTAACGTTATATACTATTACGTTATGACGCATAACGTTATATTGCATCACTATATCACTTGTAACGTTATATTGCACCACTATATGACGTATAACGTTATATACTATTACTTTATAACCTATAACGTTTTACTGCATCACTATATGACGTATAACGTTTTATACTATTACGTTATAAGGTATAACGTTATATAGCATCACTACACGACTTATAATGTTATATTGCATCACAATATGAAGTATAACGTTATATACTATTACATTATAAGGTATAACGATATATTGCATCACTATATCACTTCTAACGTTATATTGCATCTCTATATGACGTATAACGATATAGACTATTACGTTATAACGTATAACGTTATATTGCATCACTATATGATGTATAACGTCATATACTGTTACGTTATAACGTATAACGATATATTGCACCACTATATGACGTATAACGTTATATACTATTACATTATAACGTATACCGTTATGTTGCATCTCTATATGGCGTATAACTTTATATTGCATTACTATATGACGTATAACGATATAGACTATTCCGTTATAACATATAACGTTATATTGCATCTCTATATGAAGTATAACGTATTATTGAATCACTATATGACGTATAACGTTGATACTATTACGTTATAACTTATAACGTTATATTGCATCACTATACGACGTATAACGTCATATACTGTTACGTTATAACGTATAACGTTATATTGCATCACAATATCAGGTTTAACGTTACGGAGTATTACGTTATAACGTATAACGACATAATGCATTACTATGTGACGTATAACGTTGAATACTATTACGTTATAACGTATAACGTTATACTGCATCACTATATGACGTATAACGTTATACACTGTTACGTTATAAGGCATAACGATGTATTGCATCACTATATCACTTATAACGTTATATTTCATCGCTATATGACGCATAAAGTCATATACTATTATGGTATAACGTATAACGTTATATTGCATCACGATATGACGTATAACGATATAGACTATTACGTTATAACCTATAACGCTATACTGCATCACTATATGACGTACAACGTCATATACTATTACGTTATAACGTATACCGTTATATTGCATCTCTATATAACGTATAACTTTATATTGCATCACTATATGACGTATAACGATATAGACTATTACGATATAACGTATAACGTTATATTGCACCACTATACGACGTATAACGTATACCGTTATATTGCATCTCTATATGGCGTATAACTTTATATTGCATCACTATATGACGTATAACGATATAGACAATTCCGTTATAACATATAACGTTATATTGCATCACTATACGACGTATAACGTCATATACTGTTACGTTATAACGTATAACGACATAATGCATTACTATGCGACGTATAACGTTGAATACTATTACGTTATAACCTATAACGTTATACTGATTCACTATATGACGTATAACGTTCTTTACTATTACGCTATAAGGCATAACGATGTATTGCATCACTATATCACGTATAACCTTATGGAGTATTACGTTATAACGTATAACGACATAATGCATTACTATGTGACGTGTGACGTTATATACTATTACGTTATAACCTACAACGTTATACTGCATCACTATATGACGTACAACGTTATATACTATTACGTTATAAGGTATAACGATATATTGCATCACTATATCACTTCTAACGTTATATTGCATCTCTATATGACGTATAACGATATAGACTATTACGTTATAACGCATAACGATATATTGCACCACTATATGACGTATAACTTTATATTGCCTCACTATATGACGTATAAATATATATATTTATACGTTATAACGTATAACGTTATATTGCATCACTATATGATGTATAACCTTTTATGGTATTACGTTATAAGGTATAACTATATATTCCATCACTATGTGAAGTATAACGTAGTATACTATTTTATTATAACGTATAACGTTATATTGCATCTCTATATGACCTATAACGTATTATTGCATCTCTATATGACCTATAACGTATTATTGCATCTCTATATGACGTATAACGTTTATACTATTACGTTATAATTTATAACGTTATATTGCATCACTATATGAAGTATAACATTATATACTATTACGTTATAACGCATAACGTTATATTGCATCAGTATATCACTTACAACGTTATATTGCATCAGTATATGACGTATAACGTCATATTGCATCACTATATGACGTATAACGTTTATACTATTACGTTATAACTTATAACGTTATATTGCATCACTATATGATGTATAACATTTTATACTATTACGTTATAACGTATAACGACATAATGCATTACTATGTGACGTACAACGTTATATAATATTACGTTATAACCTATAACGTTATACTGCATCACTATAAGACGTATAACGTTATATACTATCACGTTATAAGGTATAACGATGTATTGCATCACTATATCACTTATAACGTTATATTTCATCACTATATGACGCATAACGTCATATACTATTACGTTATAACGTATACCGTTAGATTGCATCTGTATATGATGTATAACTCTATATTGCACCACTATATGACGTATAACTCTATATTGCATCTCTATATGTCGTATAACGTTATATACTATTACGTTCTAGCGTAAAATGATATATTGCACCATTATATGACGTAACACTTTATATTGCATCACTATATGACGTATAACGTTATATACTATTACGTTATAACGTATAACGCTATATTGCGTCACTATATGGCGTAAAACGATATAGACTATTACGTTATAACCTATTACGCTATACTGCATCACCATATGACGTATAACGTTATATACTATTACGTTATAAGGTATAACTATATATTCCATCACTATGTGAAATATAACGTTATATACTATTAGGTTATAACGCATAACGATATATTGCACTACTATATGACGTATAACGTCATATTGCATCACTATATGACGTATAACGTTTATACTATTACGTTATAACTTATAACGTTATATTGCATAACTATATGAAGTATAACCTTATATACTATTACGTTATAACGCATAACGTTATATTGCATCAGCATATCACTTACAACGTTATATTGCATCATTATATGACGTATAACGTCATATTGCATCACTATATGACGTATAACGTTTATACTATTACGTTATAACTTATAACGTTATATTGCATCATTATATGACGTATAACATTTTATACTATTACGTTATAAGGTATAACTACATATTCCATTACTATGTGAAGTATAACGTTGTATACTATTACGTTATAACGTATACCGTTATATTGCATCTCTATATGACGTATAACTTTATATTGCATCACTATACGACGTATAACGATATAGACTATTACGTTATGACGTATAACTTTATATTGCATCTCTATATGACGTATAATGTATTATTGAATCACTATATGACGTATAACGTTGATACTATTACGTTATAACTTGTAACGTTATATTGTATCACTATAACACTTACAACGTTATATTGCAGCACTATATGACGTATAACGATATAGACTATTGCGTTATATCCTATAACGCTATACTGCATCACTATATGACGTATAACTTTATATTGCATCACTATATGACGTATAACGATATGGACTATTACGTTATGACGTATAACGTTATATTGCATCTCTGTATGTCGTATAACGTATTATTGAAACACTATATGACGTATAACGTTGATACTATTACGTTAAAACTTATGACGTTATATTGCATCACTATATCACATACAACGTTATATTGCATAACTATACGACGTGTAACGTCATATACTGTTACGTTATAACGTATAACGTTATATTGCATCACTATATCACGTATAACGTTATATTGCACCACTATATCACGTATAACATTATGGAGTATTACTTTATAACGTATAACGGCATAAGGCATTACTATGTGACGTGTGACGTTACATAGTATTACTTTATAACCTATAACGTTATACTGCATAACTATGTGAAGTATAACGTTATATACTATTACGTTATAACGTATAACGTTATAATGCATCTCTATATGACGTATAACGTATTATTGCATCACTATAAGAAGTATAACGTTGTATCCTATTACGTTATAACGTATACCGTTATGTTGCATCTCTATTTGACATATAACTTTATATTGCATCACTATACGACGTATAACGATATAGACTATTACGTTATGACGTATAACTTTATATTGCATCTCTATATGACGTATAACGTATTATTGAATCACTATATGACGTATAACGTTGATACTATTGCGATATAACTTATAACGTTATATTGTATCACTATAACACTTACAACGTTATATTGCATCACTATATGACGTATAATGTTATATACCATTACGTTATAGCGTATAACGATATATTGCACCACTATATGCCCTATCACTTTATATTGTATCTCTATATGACGTACAACGTTATATAATATTACGTTATAAGGTATAACGATAGATTGCACCACTATATGACGTATGACTTTATATTGCATCACTATATCACGTATAACGTTACGGAATATTACGTTATAACGTATAACGACATAATGCATTACTATGTGACGTGTGACGTTATATACTATTACGTCATAACCTACAACGTTATACTGCAACACTTTATGACGTACAACGTTATATACTATTACGTTATAAGGTATAACGATATATTGCACCACTATATGACGTATAACTTTATATCGCCTCTCTATATGACTTATATATTAAATATATAGACTATTACGTTATAACGCATAACGTTATATTGCATCACTATATCACTTACAACGATATATTGCATCACTATATGACGTATAACGTCATATACTTTTAGGTTATAACGTATAACGCTATATTGCACCACTATATGACGTATATCGTTATATACTATTACGTTATAACGTATACCGTTATATTGCACCTCTATATGGCGTATAACTTTATATTCCACCACTATATGACGTATAACGATATAGACTATTCCGTTATAACATATAACGTTATATTGCATCTCTATATGACGTATAACGTATTATTGAATCACTATATGACGTATAACGTTGATACTATTATGTTAAACCTTATAACGTTATATAGCATCACTATATGAAGTATAATCATATATACTATTACGTTATAACGCATAACGTTATATTGCATCACTACATCACATACAACGTTATATTGCATCACTATACGACGTATAACGTCATATACTGTTACGTTATTACGTATAACGTTATATTGCATCACTATTGCATGTATAACGTTATATTGCATCACTATATCACGTCTAATATTATGGAGTATTACATTATAACGTATAACAACATATGGCATTACTATGTGACGTGTGACGTTACATACTCTTACGTTATAACCTATAACGTAATACTGCATAACTATGTGAAGTATAACGTTATATACTATTACGTTACAACGCATAACGATATATTGCACCGCTATATGACGTATAACTTTATATTGCCTGACTATATGACTTACAAATATATAGACTATTACGTTATAACGTATAACGTTATATTGTATCTCTATATGACGTATAACGTATTATTGCATCACTATATGAAGTATTACGTTGTAAACTATTACGTTATAACGTATGCCGTTATATTGCACCACTATATGACGTATAACTTTATATCGCCTCACTATATGACTTACAACGTTATGGAGTATTACGTTATAACATATAACGACATAATGCATTACTATGTGACGTGTGACGTTATATACTATTACGTTATAACCCACAACGTTATACTGCATCACTATATGACGTACAACGTTATATACTATTACGTTATAAGGTATAACTATATATTCCATCACTATGTGAAGTATAACGTTATATACTATTACGTTATAACTCATAACGATATATTACAACACTATATGACGTGTAACTTTATATTGCATCACTATATCACATATAACGTTATGGAGTATTACGTTATAACATATAACGACATAATGCATTACTATGTGACGTGTGACGTTATATACTATTACGTTATAACCTACAACGTTATACTGCATCACTATATGACGTACAACGTTATATACTATTACGTTATAAGGCATAACGATATATTGCATCACTATATGACGTATAACGTTATATACTATTACGTTATAACGTATACCGTTATATTGCATCTCTATATGGCGTATAACTTTATATTGCATCACTATATGACGTATAACGTATTATTGAATCACTAAATGACGTATAACGGTGACACTATTACGTTATAACTTATAACATTTTATTGCATCACTATATCACTTACAACGTTATATTGCATCACTAAATGACGTATAACGTTATATACTATTACGTTATAACGCATAACGTTATATTGCATCACTATATCACTTACAACGATATATTGCATCACTATATGACGTATAACGTCACATACTGTTACGTTATAACGTATAACGATATATTGCACCACTATATGACGTATAACGTTATATACTATTACGTTATAACGTATACCGTCATATTGCATCTCTATATGGCGTATAACTTTATATTTCATCACTATATGACGTATAACGATATAGACTATTATGTTATAACGTATAACGTTATATTGCACCACTATATGACGTATAACGTTATATACTATTACGTTATAACGTATACCGTTATATTGCATCTCTATATGGCGTATAACTTTATATTGCATCACTATATGACGTATAACGATATAGACAATTCCGTTATAACATATAACGTTATATTGCATCTCTATATGACGTATAACGTATTATTGAATCACTATATGACGTATAAAGTTGATGCTATTACGATATAACTTATAACGTTATATTGCATCACAATATCACGTGTAACGTTAAGGAGTAATACGTTATAACGTATAACGACATAATGCATTACTATGTGACGTATAACGTTGAATACTATTACGTTATAACCTATAACGTTATACTGCATCACTATATGACGTATAACGTTATATAATATTACGTTATAAGGCATAACGATGTATTGCATCACTATATCACTTATAACGTTATATTTCATCGCTATATGACGCTTAAAGTCATATAATATTATGTTATAACGTACAACGTTATATTGCATCACGATATGACGTATAACTTTATATTGCCTCACTATATGACGTATAACGTCATATACTATTACGTTATAACGTATACCGTTATATTTCATATCTATATGACGTATAACTTTATATTGCACCACTATATGACGTATAACGTTATATACTATTACGCTATAACTTATAACGATATATTGCACCACTATATGAAGTATCACTTTAAATTGCATCACTATATGACGTATAACGTTATATACTATTACGTTATAAGTTATAACTATATATTCCATCACTATGTGAAGTATAACGTTATATACTATTACGTTATAACGCATAACGATATATTGCACCACTATATGACGTATAACCTTATATCGCCTCACTATATGACTTATAAATATATAGACGATTACGCTATAACGTATAACGTTATATTGCAACTCTATAAGACGTATAACTTATTATTGCATCACTATATGAAGTATAACGTTGTATACTATTACTTTATAACGTATACCGTTATGTTGCATCTCTATTTGACATATAACTTTATATTGCATCACTATATGACGTCTAACGATATAGACTATTACGTTATAACGTATAACGTTATATTGCATCTCTGTATGACGTATAACGTATTATAGAATCACTATATGACGTATAACGTTGATAGTATAACGTTATAACTTATAACGTTATATTGCATCTCTATATGAAATATAACCTTATATACTATTACTTTATAACGCATAACGACATATTGCAACACTATATGACGTATAACTTCATATACTATTACGTTATAATGCATTACGTTACATTCCATCACTATATGACGTATATCGTTATATACTATTACGTTATAACGGATAACGATGTATTGCATCACTATACCACTTATAATGTTATATTTCATCACTATATGACGCATAATGTCATATACTATTATGTTATAACGTATAACGATATATTGCACCACGATATGACGTATAACTTTATATTGCATCACTATATGACGTATAACGTCATATACTGTTACGCTATAACGTATAACGTTATATTGCACCTCTATATGACGTATAACGTTATATTGCATCACTATGTGACGTATAACGTCATATACTATTACGTTATAACGTATAACGTTATACTGCATGACTATATGTCGTATAACGTTATACACTATTACGTTATAAGGTATAATGATATATTGCATGACTATATCACTTACAACGTTATATTGCATCACTATATGACGAATAACGTCATATACTGCTACTTTATAATGTATAACATTATATTGCATCACTATATAACGTATAACGTTTTGGAGTATTACGTTATACCGTATAGCGACATATTGCATTACTATGTGACGTATAACGTTATATGCTGTTACGTTATAACGTATAATGTTATATTGCATCTCTATATGGCGTATAACGTTATATTGCATCACTATGTGACGTATAACGTCATATACTATTACGTTATAACGTATAACGTTATACTGCATCTCTATTTGATGTTAAACGATATAGAATATTACGTTATAACGTATAACATTATATTGCATCTCTATATGACGTATAACGTTATATACTATTACGGTATAACTTATAACGTTATATTGCACCTCTATATGACGTATAACGTTATGGAGTATTACGTTACAACGTATAACGTTATATACTATTACGTTATAACGCATAACGTTATATTGCATCACTATATCACTTGTAACGTTATATTGCACCACTATATGACGTATAACGTTATATACTATTACGATATAAGTTATAACGTTATATTGCACCACTTATAACGTTATATAGCATCCCTATATGACGTATAACGTTATGAACTATTACGTTATAACGTATAGCGTTATAGATTATTACCTCATATCGTACAACGATTTATACTATTACGTTATAACGCATAACGTTATATTGCATCACTATATGATGTATAACGTCATATACTGTTACGTTATAACGTATAACGATATATTGCACCACTATATGACGTATAACGTTATATACTATTACATTATAACGTATACCGTTATGTTGCATCTCTATATGGCGTATAACTTTATATTGCATTACTATATGACGTATAACGATATAGACTATTCCGTTATAACATATAACGTTGTATTGCATCTCTATATGAAGTATAACGTATTATTGAATCACTATATGACGTATAACGTTGATACTATTACGTTATAACTTATAACGTTATATTGCATCACTATACGACGTATAACGTCATATACTGTTACGTTATAACGTATAACGTTATATTGCATCACAATATCAGGTTTAACGTTACGGAGTATTACGTTATAACGTATAACGACATAATGCATTACTATGTGACGTATAACGTTGAATACTATTACGTTATAACGTATAACGTTATACTGCATCACTATATGACGTATAACGTTATACACTGTTACGTTATAAGGCATAACGATGTATTGCATCACTATATCACTTATAACGTTATATTTCATCGCTATATGACGCATAAAGTCATATACTATTATGGTATAACGTATAACGTTATATTGCATCACGATATGACGTATAACGATATAGACAATTCCGTTATAACATATAACGTTATATTGCATCACTATACGACGTATAACGTCATATACTGTTACGTTATAACGTATAACGACATAATGCATTACTATCTGACGTATAACGTTGAATACTATTACGTTATAACCTATAACGTTATACTGATTCACTATATGACGTATAACGTTCTTTACTATTACGCTATAAGGCATAACGATGTATAGCATCACTATATCACTTATAACGTTATATTTCGTCGCTATACGACGCATAATGTCATATACTATTATGTTATAACGTATAACGTTATATTGCATCACGATATGACGTGTAACGTTACGGAGTAATACGTTATAACGTATAACGACATAATGCATTACTATATGACGTATAACGTCATATACTATTACGTTATCACGTATACCGTTATATTTCATCTCTATATGACGCATAACTATATATTGCACCACTATATGACGTATAACGATATAGACTATTCCGTTATAACATATAACGTTATATTGCATCTCTATATGAAGTATAACGTATTATTGAATCACTATATGACGTATAACGTTGATACTATTACGTTATAACTTATAACGTTATATTGCATCACTATACGACGTATAACGTCATATACTGTTACGTTATAACGTATAACGTTATATTGCATCACCATATCACGTGTAACGTTACGGAGTAATACGTTATAACGTATAACGACATAATGCATTACTATATGACGTATAACGTCATATACTATTACGTTATCACGTATACCGTTATATTTCATCTCTATATAACGCATAACTTTATATTGCACCACTATATGACGTATAACGTCATATGCTATTACGCTATAACTTATAACGTTATATTGCATCTCTATATGACGTATAACGTTATGTACTATTACGTTATAACGTATAACGATATATTGCACCACTATATGATGTATCACATTAAATTGCATCACTATATGACGTATAACGTTATATACTATTACGTTATAACGTATAACGATGTATTGCATCACTATATGATGCCTAACGTTATATACTATTACGTTATAACGTATAATGCTATATTGCATCACTATATGGCGTATAACGATATAGACTATTACGTTATAACCTATGACGCTATACTGCATCACTATATGACGTATAACGTTATATACTATTACGTTATAAGTTATAACTATATATTCCATCACTATGTGAAGTATAACGTTATATACTATTCGGTTATAACGCATAACGATATATTGCAACACTATATGACGTATAACTTTATACTGCATCACTATATCACGTATAACCTTATGGAGTAATACGTTATAACTTATAACGACATAATGCATTACTATGTGACGTGTGACGTTATATACTATTACGTTATAACGTATAACGTTATACAGCATCCCTATATGACGTACAACGTTATATACTATTACGTTATAAGGTATAGCGAAATATTGCATCACTATATGACGTATAACCCCATATTGCATCTCTATATGTCGTATAACGTTATATACTATTACGTTATAGCGTTTAACGATATATTGCACCACTATATGACGTATAACCTTATATCGCCTCACTATATGACTTATAAATATATAGACGATTACGCTATAACGTATAACGTTATATTGCAACTCTATAAGACGTATAACTTATTATTGCATCACTATATGAAGTATAACGTTGTATACTATTACTTTATAACGTATACCGTTATGTTGCATCTCTATTTGACATATAACTTTATATTGCATCACTATATGACGTCTAACGATATAGACTATTACGTTATAACGTATAACGTTATATTTCATCGCTATATGACGCATAAAGTCATATACTATTACGTTATAACGTATAACGTTATACTGCATGACTATATGACGTATAACGTTATATACTATTACGTTATAAGGTATGATATATTGCATGACTATATCACTTACAACGTTATATTGCATCTCTATATGACGTATAACGTTATATACTATTACGTTATAACTTATAATGTTATACTGCACCTCTATATGACGTATAACTTTATATTGCATCTCTGTATGACGTATACCGTTATATTGCAACAATATATGACGTATAACGTTATATACTATTACTTTATAACGCATAACGACATATTGCACCACTATATGACGTATAACTTTATACACTATTACGTTATAATGCATTACGTTACATTGCATCACTATATGACGTATATCGTTATATACTATTACGTTATAACGGATAACGATATATTTCATCACTATGTGACGTATAACTTTATATACTATTACGTTATAATGCACAACGTTATATTCTATCACTATATGAAGTATAACGTTATATACTATTACGTTATAACGGATAACGATATATTGCACCACTATATGACGTATAACGATATAGACTATTCCGTTATAACATATAATGTTATATTGCATCTCTATATGACGTATAACGTATTATTGCATCACTATATGAAGTATAACGTTGTATACTATTACGTTATAGCGTATACCGTTATATTGCACCACTATATGACGTATAACTTTATATCGCCTCACTATATGACTTATAAATATATAGACTATTACGTTATAACGTATAACGTTATATTGGCTCTCTATAAGACGTATAACGTATTATTGCATCACTATATGGCGTATAACTTTATATACTAGTACGTTATAACGTATAACGATGTATTGCATCACTATATGATGTCTAACGTTATATACTATTACGTTATAACGTATAACGCTATATATGCATCACTATATGACGTATAACGATATAGACTATTACGTTATAACCTATAACGCTATACTGCACCACTATATGACGTATACCGCTATATACTATTATGTTATAAGGTATAACTATATATTCCATCACTATCTGAAGTATAATGTTATATACTATTACGTTATAACGCATAACGATATATTGCAACACTATATGACGTATAACTTTATATTGCATCACTATATCACGTATAACGTTATGGAGTATTACGTTATAACGTATAACGGCATAATGCAATCCTATGTGACGTGTGACGTTATATAATATTACGTCATAACCTACAACGTTATACTGCAACACTATATGACGTACAACGTTATATACTATTACGTTATAAGGTATAACGATATATTGCACCACTATATGACGCATAACTTTATATAGCCTCACTATATGACTTATATATTAAATATATAGACTATTACGTTATAACGCATAACGTTATATTGCATCACTATATCACTTACAACGATATATTGCATCACTATATCACTTAAAACGATTTATTGCATCACTATATGAAGTATAATCATATATACTATTACGTTATAACGCATAACGTTATATTGCATCACTACAACACATACAACGTTATATTGCATCACTATACGACGTATAACGTCATATACTGTTACGTTATAACGTATAACGTTATATTGCATCACTATTGCATGTATAACGTTATATTGCATCACTATATCACGTATAACATTATGGAGTATTACATTATAACGTATAACGACATATGGCATTACTATGTGACGTGTGACGTTACATACTATTACGTTATAACCTATAACGTAATACTGTATAACTATGTGAAGTATAACGTTATATACTATTACGTTATAACGCATAACGATATATTGCACAACTATATGACGTATAACTTTATATTGCCTCACTATATGACTTATAAATATATAGACTATTACGTTATAACGTATAACGTTATATTGTATCTCTATATGACGTGTAACGTATTATTGCATCACTATATGAAGTATAACGTTGTAAACTATTACGTTATAACGTATACCGTTATATTGCACCACTATATGACGTATAACTTTATATCGCCTCACTATATGACTTATAAATATATAGATTATTACGTTATAACGTATAACGTTATATTGCATCACTATACGACGTATAACGTCATATACTATTACGTTATAACGCATAACGTTATATTGCATCACTATATCACTTACAACGATATATTGCATCAATATATCACTTACAACGACATATTTCATCACTATATGAAGTATAATCATATGTACTATTACGTTATAACGTATAATGCTATATTGCATCACTATATGGCGTATAACGATATAGACCATTACGTTATAACCTATAACTCTATACTGCATCACTATATGACGTATAACGTTATATACTATTACGTTATAAGTTATAACTATATATTCCATCACTATGTGAAGTATAACGTTATATACTATTACGTTATAACGCATATCGATATATTGCATCTCTATATGACGTATAACTTTATATTGCATCACTATAAGACGTATAACGATAAAGACTATTACGTTATAACGTATAACGTTATATTGCAACTCTATAAGACGTATAACTTATTATTGCATCACTATATGAAGTATAACGTTGTATACTATTACGTTATAACGTATACCGTTATGTTGCATCTCTATTTGTCATATAACTTTATATTGCATCACAATATCACGTTTAACGTTACGGAGTATTACGTTATAACGTATAACGACATAATGCATTACTATGTGACGTATAACGTTGAATACTATTACGTTATAACCTATAACGTTATACTGCATCACTATATGACGTATAACGTTATACACTGTTACGTTATAAGGCATAACGATGTATTGCATCACTATATCACTTATAACGTTATATTTCATCGCTATATGACGCATAAAGTCCTATACTATTATGGTATAACGTATAACGTTATATTGCATCACGATATGACGTATAACTTTATATTGCATCACTATATGACGTATAACGTCATATACTATTACGTTATAACGTATACAGTTATATTGCATCTCTATATGACGTATAACCTTATATCGCCTCACTATATGACTTATAAATATATAGACGAATACGTTATAACGTATAACGTTATATTGCATCTCTATAAGACGTATAACTTATAATTGCATCACTATATGACGTATAACCTTATATCGCCTCACTATATGACTTATAAATATATAGACGAATACGTTATAACGTATAACGTTATATTGCATCTCTATAAGACGTATAACTTATAATTGCATCAGTATACGAAGTATAACATTGTATACTATTACGTTATAACGTATACCGTTATATTGCATCTCTATATGACGTATAACTTTATATTGCATCACTATATGACGTATAACGGTATATACTATTACGCTATAACTTATAACGATATATTGCACCACTATATGAAGTATCACTTTAAATTGTATCACTATATGACGTATAACATTATATACTATTACGTTATAACGTATAACGATATATTGCACCACTATATGACGTATAACTCTATATTGCATCTCTATATGTCGTATAACGTCATATACTATTACGTTATAGCGTATAACGATATATTGCACCACTATATGACGTATAACGTCATATACTATTACGTTATAACGCATAACGGTATATTGCACCACTATATGACGTATAACCTTATATCGCCTCACTATATGACTTATAAATATATAGACGAATACGTTATAACGTATAACGTTATATTGCATTTCTATAAGACGTATAACTTGTAATTGCATCACTATATGACGTATAACGTCATATACTATTACGTTATAACGTATACCGTTATGTTGCATCTCTATATGACGTATAACGTTATATATTATTACGTTATAACGTATAACGATATATTGCACCACTATATGACGTATAACTCTATATTGCATCTCTATATGTCGTATAACGTTATGTACTATTACGCTATAGCGTATAACGATATATTGCACCACTATATGATGTATCACTTTAAATTGCATCACTATATGACGTATAACGTTATATACTATTACGTAATAACGTATAACGATGTATTGCATCACTATATGATGTCTAACGTTATATACTATTACGTTATAACGTATAATGCTATATTGCATCACTATATGGCGTATAACGATATAGACTATTACGTTATAACCTATAACGCTATACTGCATCATTATATGACGTATAACGTTATATACTATTACGTTATAAGTTATAACTATATATTCCATCACTATGTGAAGTGTAACGTTATATACTATTACGTTATAACGCATAACGATATATTGCATCCCTATATGACGTATAACTTTATATACTATTACGTTATAATGCATTACGGTACATTGCATCACTATATGACGTATATCGTTATATACTATTACGTAATAACGTATAACGATGTATTGCATCACTATATGATGTCTAACGTTATATACTATTACGTTATAACGTATAATGCTATATTGCATCACTATATGGCGTATAACGATATAGACTATTACGTTATAACGTATAACGTTATATTGCAACTCTATAAGACGTATAACTTATTATTGCATCACTATATGAAGTATAACGTTGTATACTATTGCGTTATAACGTATACCGTTATGTTGCATCTCTATTTGACATATAACTTTATATTGCATCACTATATGACGTCTAACGATATAGACTATTACGTTATAACGTATAACGTTATATTGCATCTCTGTATGACGTATAACGTATTATAGAATCACTATATGACGTATAACGTTGATAGTATAACGTTATAACTTATAACGTTATATTGCATCACTATATGAAATATAACCTTATATACTATTACTTTATAACGCATAACGACATATTGCACCACATTATGACGTATAACTTCATATACTATTACGTTATAATGCATTACGGTACATTGCATCACTATATGACGTATATCGTTATATACTATTACGTTATAACGGATAACGATGTATTGCATCACTATACCACTTATAACGTTATATTTCATCACTATATGACGCATAACGTCATATACTATTACGTTATAACGTATAACGTTATACTGCATGACAATATGACGTATAACGTTATATACTCTTACGTTATAAGCTATAATGATATATTGCATGACTATATCACTTACAAGGTTATATTGCATCACTATATGACGAATAACGTCATATACTGCTACGTTATAATGTATAACATTATATTGCATCACTATATCACGTATAACGTTTTGGAGTATTACGTTATAACGTATAGCGACATATTGCATTACTATGTGACGTATAACGTTATATACTGTTACGTTATAACGTATAATGTTATATTGCATCTCTATATGACGTATAACGTTATATTGCATCACTATGTGACGTATAACGTCATATACTATTACGTTATAACGTATAACGTTATATTGTATCTCTATATGACGTATAACGTATTATTGCATCACTATATGAAGTATAACGTTGTAAACTATTACGTTATAACGTATACCGTTATATTGCACCACTACAGGACGTATAACGATATAGACTATTACGTTATAACCTATAACGCTATACTGCATCACTATATGACGTATACCGCTATATACTATTACGTTATAAGGTATAACTATATATTCCATCACTATGTGAAGTATAACGTTATATACTATTACGTTATAACGCATAACGATATATTGCAACACTATATGACGTGTAACTTTATATTGCATCACTATATCACATATAACGTTATGGAGTATTACGTTACAACATATAACGACATAATGCATTACTATGTGACGTGTGACGTTATAGACTATTACGTTATAACGTATACCGTTATATTGCATCTCTATATTGCGTATAACGTTATATTGCACCACTATATGGCGTATAACGTTATATACTATTACGTTATAACGTATACCGTTATATTTCATCTCTATATGGCGTATAACTTTATATTGCATCACTATATGACGTATAACGATATAGACAATTCCGTTATAACATATAACGTTATATTGCATCTCTATATGACGTATAACGTATTATTGAATCACTATATGACGTATAACGTTGATACTATTACGTTATAACCTATAACGTTATACTGCATCACTATATGACGTATAACGTTATATACTATTACGTTATAAGGCATAACGATGTATTGCATCACTATATCACTTATAACGTTATATTTCATCGCTATATGACGCATAAAGTCATATACTATTATGTTATAACGTACAACGTTATATTGCATCACGATATGACGTATAACTTTATATTGCCTCACTATATGACGTATAACGTCATATACTAATACGTTATAACGTATACCGTTATATTTCATCTCTATATGACGTATAACTTTATATTGCACCACTATATGACGTATAACGTTATATACTATTACGCTATAACTTATAACGATATATTGCATCACTATATGAAGTATCACTTTAAATTGCATCACTATATGACGTATAACGTTATATACTATTACGTTATAACGTATAACGATGTATTGCATCACTATATGATGTCTAACATTATATACAATTACGTTATAACGTATAACGCTATATTGCATCACTATATGGCGTATAAAGATATAGACTATTACGTTATAACCTATAACGCTATACTGCATCACTATATGACGTATAACGTTATATACTATTACGTTATAACGCATAACGATATATTGCACCACTATATGACGTATAACCTTATATCGCCTCACTATATGACTTATAAATATATAGACGATTACGTTATAACGTATAACGTTATATTGCATCTCTATAAGACGTATAACTTATAATTGCATCAGTATATGAAGTATAACGTTGTATACTATTACGTAATAACGTATACCGTTATATTGCATCTCTATATGACGTATAACTTTATATTGCATCACTATATGACGTATAACGATATAGACTATTACGTTATAACGTATAACGTTATATTGCACCACTATATGGCGTATAACGTTATATACTATTACGTTATAACGTATACCGTTATATTGCATCTCTATATGGCGTATAACTTTATATTGCATCACTATATGACGTATAACGATATAGACAATTCCGTTATAAGCATATAACGTTATATTGCATCTCTATATGACGTATAACGTATTATTGAATCACTATATGACGTATAACGTTGATACTATTACGTTATAACCTATAACGTTATATTGCATCACTATATGAAGTATAACCTTATATACTATTACGTTATAACGGATAACGTTATATTGCATCACAATATCACTTACAACGTTATATTGCATCACTATACGACGTATAACGTTATATTGCATCACAATATGACGTATAACGTCATATACTATTACGTTATCACGTAATACCGTTATATTTCATTTCTATATGACGCATAACTTTATATTGCACCACTATATGACGTATAACGTCATATGCTATTACGCTATAACTTATAACGATATATTGCACCACTATATGACGTATAACTCTATATTGCATCTCTATATGTCGTATAACGTTATGTACTATTACGTTATAGCGTATAACGATATATTGCACCACTATATGACGTATAACTCTATATTGCATCTCTATATGTCGTATAACGTTATGTACTATTACGTTATAGCGTATAACGATATATTGCACCACTATATGATGTATCACTTTAAATTGCATCACTATATGACGTATAACGTTATATGCTATTACGTTATAACGTATAACGATGTATTGCATCACTATATGATGTCTAACGTTATATACTATTACGTTATAACGTATAATGCTATATTGCATCACTATATGGCGTATAACGATATAGACTATTACGTTATATCCTATAAAGCTATACTGTATCACTATATGACGTATAACGTTACATACTATTACGTTATAATTTATAACTATATAATAAATCACTATGTGAAGTATAACGTTATATACTATTACGTTATAACGCATAACGATATATTGCATCTCTATATGACGTATAACTTCATATTGCGTCACTATAGGACCTATAACGATAAAGACTATTACGTTATAACGTATAACGTTATATTGCATCACTGTGTGACGTATAACGTATTACAGAATCACTATATGACGTATAACGTTGATAGTATAACGTTACAACTTATAACGTTATATTGCATCACTATATGAAATATAACCTTATCTACTATTACTTTATAACGCATAAAGACATATTGCACCACTATATGACGTATAACGTTATATACTATTACGTTATAAGGTATAACTATGTATTCCATCACTATGTGCAATATAACGTTATATTCTTTTAGGTTATAACGCATAACGATATATTGCCAACACTATATGACGTATAACTTTATATTGCATCACTATATCACGTATAACGTTATGGAGTATTACGTTATAACGTATAACGGCATAATGCAATCCTATGTGACGTGTGACGTTATATAATATTACGTCATAACCTACAACGTTATACTGCAACACTACATGACGTACAACGTTATATACTATTACGTTATAAGGTATAACGATATATTGCACCACTATATGACGCATAACTTTATATAGCCTCACTATATGACTTATATATTAAATATATAGACTATTACGTTATAACGCATAACGTTATATTGCATCACTATATCACTTACAACGATATATTGCATCACTATATCACTTAAAACGATTTATTGCATCACTATATGAAGTATAATCATATATACTATTACGTTATAACGCATAACGTTATATTGCATCACTACAACACATACAACGTTATATTGCATCACTATACGACGTATAACGTCATATACTGTTACGTTATAACGTATAACGTTATATTGCATCACTATTGCATGTATAACGTTATATTGCATCACTATATCACGTATAACATTATGGAGTATTACATTATAACGTATAACGACATATGGCATTACTATGTGACGTGTGACGTTACATACTATTACGTTATAACCTATAACGTAATACTGTATAACTATGTGAAGTATAACGTTATATACTATTACGTTATAACGCATAACGATATATTGCACAACTATATGACGTATAACTTTATATTGCCTCACTATATGACTTATAAATATATAGACTATTACGTTATAACGTATAACGTTTATATTGTATCTCTATATGACGTATAACGTATTATTGCATCACTATATGAAGTATAACGTTGTAAACTATTACGTTATAACGTATACCGTTATATTGCACCACTATATGACGTATAACTTTATATCGCCTCACTATATGACTTATAAATATATAGATTATTACGTTATAACGTATAACGTTATATTGCATCACTATACGACGTATAACGTCATATACTATTACGTTATAACGCATAACGTTATATTGCATCACTATATCACTTACAACGATATATTGCATCAATATATCACTTACAACGACATATTGCATCACTATATGAAGTATAATCATATGTACTATTACGTTATAACGTATAATGCTATATTGCATCACTATATGCGTATAACGATATAGACCATTACGTTATAACCTATAACTCTATACTGCATCACTATATGACGTATAACGTTATATACTATTACGTTATAAGTTATAACTATATATTCCATCACTATGTGAAGTATAACGT